>NW_028234417.1:20509278-20514278 GCF_977035675.1 Penaeus japonicus
GCCACTAAGCTAAAGCAGTTGAAATTCCTCTGCTGAGAGGAGGGTAGTGAGGAAAAAAAAAAAAAAATGTAGAGCGAGAGCAAGAGAGGGAGAGAGAGAGAGGATAGATAGATAGAAAGAGATGCTTAAACACAAAACAAAGGGAGATAAGAAAAGAGATCGAGAGAGATCGGGAGAGAGAGAGAGAGAGAGAGAGAGAGAGAGAGAGAGAGAGAGAGAGAGAGAGAGAGAGAGAGGGAGGGAGGGACGAGAGAGAGAGAGAGAGGGGATATGAGAGAGAGAGACGCGGAGAAGGGGCGGAGAGAGAGAGGAGAGAGAGAGAGAGTGAGAGAGGTGGGTGGAGAGAGAGATGGCGCGCGGCGAAGGCGCGATGGAGGGCGGGAGGGGTGCGGGAGACGAGAAAGCTGGAGAGCAGAGGGCGAGAGAGAGAGAGAGAGAGAGAGAGAGAGTGAGAGAGGAGAGAGAGTGCAAAGAGAGAGAGAGAGTTAGTGGAGAAAGTGAGAGTGAGAGAGGAGAGTGAGAGAGAGATTAGAGATAATTATGCTTAAAAAACCAGTGAGATAACGAAACGGAGAGCGAGAAAGAGCGAGAGAGAGAAGCAGAGAGAAATAGAGAGAGAGACCAAGGATAGAGAGGAGAGAGAGAGAGAGAGAGAGAGTGAGAGAGAGGTGATGAGAAGACCAAGAGATAATTTGCTTACACACAAAAAGTGAGTGGGGGGGGGGGTGGGGGGACTGGGGGGGGATAGAAGAGAACGAGAGACAAAGAGCGAGAAAGAGAGAGAGGAAGAGAGCGGAAGGAGAATATGAGAGAGAGATAGGAGATAGATCTAGATAGATAGCACGTAGATAGCTAGAGAGAGGAAGAGAGAGGAGAGAGGAATGGGGGGGAGGGGGATAATGCTACACCATAAAGAGATATAAGAACACGAGAGCGAGAGAAAGAACGCTGGAAGAGAGAGAGGGAGAAGAGAGAGCGGAGGAAATAGAGAGAGAGATGCAAGCTCGTAGGATAGATAGATGATTAGTTAGGTGAGAGAGCGATGATGAGAGAGAGAGGGCGGAGAGAGAAGATGAGAGAGAGAGAGAGAGAGAGAGATGAACGAGAGGAGGAGAGGAAGGAGGGGGGGGGGAAGATAATGCCTAAAACACAGAAGATATCAGACAAAGAGGAGCGAGAGGACAAAAGAACGACGAAAAGAGAGAGAGGTAAAAGAAGAGAGGAGGATGGAAGAGAGAGACACACAGAGAAAGAGAGAGAGAGAGGGAGAAGACTTCAAGAGATAATTCATGCTTACACACAAAACAGAGGTGAGAAATGAAGTTCTTTCTTGTTTTGATCCAGTTAACATATTGCTCCAATAAATTAGGACATGCGTACTCGGCCACTCTGCTCATAACTTAAGCAGTCCGATGAGGCTAATGTAGCACGACGCATTTTTGCCGTTATATACATATATTTCGTACCAGGCTAAGAAGGACAGTGTTCTGGGCCGTTGATCCCTCGAGCTACACACAAGAGGGGGGGGGGGGGGAAGACGCAACAGAGATATTCTTATAGTAATGGTCCAAATAAGCTTCTCACTCTTTTCCTTCTTTCTCTTTTATATACTTATTTATTCTTTTTTTTTTTGGGGTGGAAAAAGTAACTTCTTTCTTCTGTTGATTATTTTATTGTTTGGGTTATTTGTTTTTTTTTAAGTGTGGTGCCCTCATTTCTAACAAAACGATTCTTAAAGATAGGGGAGAGTTATTTTTAACGGACTCATAAGGACCTCGGTTAGATTTATGGAGTAATCACTAAAATGTCTCTTTGTGTCTATGTTGATTTCATTGCACATTAAGTAAATATAAACATAAAAAAATTATATGTTAAAAAACAAAGAAATATTTACTTGAAAGTTGTTCAATCATGAGTCAACCATTTTTCGAACAAGAAAATTCAACAGTAGGACGGTTCTCTGTGCATTCCGGCGATTCTGATAAAGCACAGATCCAAAGCAGGGTGGAAGGGTGGTTAGGGTCTTCGTTCATGGGAGACTTTTTGCATGCATCTTACTTAGTGCGTTTAAACTCTGCTGTAACTGGTTGAGTTTATGTAATTCTGTATTTTGAATTAGTACAGTTATCATTACGACCGTTCACTTCTATTACACGTTTTCCTTCAGAATATGAACTACGATAACACACAAAAAAAGAAGAAATAAAATCAGACACCAGTAAGTGACAGCACCAACAACGCGAAAGACGCAAGCTCGAGCAAGGATCGAGACACTGCATTACAGGCGTATATTGAAGCTTGGCAATGGCGGAGCTGTTGCTGTTTCCGAGGCAGAACGACGGACACACGCGGCCATCCAACGCCCTTTCCAAGCATCCAAAAGAGGGAAAAATAATGGAAAGGAAGAAGAGTAAGGACATAGAAAGCGGGAAAATAAATACGGTTATTTTATTCCTTCTGGAGATACGGACGATGGGTCGGTTAGCTGCCGTAAACCAACAAAGAGGATCTGCTTCCCGGTGATATCCGAACCGCGTGTTAAATGGCTTTGGCTTTATCTTTCCCGCCACTCGTGCAAATCGAAGAGTGATTTATGCTTTTACGATCATATGCTTTCGGAATATTTATTTTCAAGTTCTCCGTGGCTTACGACTGCCAATGAACATAAACGGTCGTTTGGGGGCAATTTATTTATCTTTCGTTTAAAACAACGTCAAGTGAATTGTACATGAGCTAAGCGTGTGATTAATAATACCAACAGACTATGAAAGACATGATCAGGATGCAAAAGTGTGAAAGGAGAGAAAATTACTTCTTCGTAGTTAGATGAAGGAGTGGATCTCACTACTTTCCCTTCTCTCTTCTTCTACTTCTCTTTCTCTTTCTCTTAACTTAAAAATATCTCTCTCACAACATCAAATCACTCTCAAATGTGTCATGGGTTATATATGTATCTGTCAATAATACATCCCAAATATATGTATATATATATATATATATATATATATATATATATATATATATATATATACACATACATATACACATACACACACACATGTATGTATGTATATGTATATATACCGAAAAAATACAGAACATTCCGCCTGCATTCATAGCCCCTGAACACTGCATTCCCAGCGTGGAAAACTCCGAAACACTTTTAGTAACTGTCAGGAACTACATTTCATGTTGCAAGAATTATGAAACGACGCAAAGAAATGCAAACTTAAGAAATAGGTCAGAGTCTTCTTATCTTTTATTATTTTATGATTATCATTTTCGTTATTTGTTACTGTTTCTGTTATTACCCTTATTATTATTATCATTTGTATTATTATTATCATTATTATATCATTTGTATTATTATTATTATTATCATTATCATAATTATTGTCATATTGTTTCCATTATTGTCATTATTATCCTTATTATTATAACATGATGATAACAATGATAATCATAACTGTTATTATCATGATTATTGTTGGCATCATGGTAATCATGACTGTTATTATCATGATTATCATTATCCTTATGATAATGGCAATAATAATAGTAATTATCATAATGTAAATCATAAAAATGATAATGATAATAATAGGAGTAACAATGACAGATATCATTATCATTATATAATTTAGGTACTGTATACAGTCGTGAGGAAAAGGGATCCGACGTAGACGTCACCCGCCGTCGTCCGGTACACCCACGTCCACTAACGTAGAAAGCTGGCTTTGAAGAGTCGCAAGGCACTTCCTGCCGCCCCGACCCGGCTTCTCTCCAAAAGAACCTAAAAGTCACTGGCTGACTTTGTCTTTGAGGACGAGCTTTTAATAACTGCATTAAAGAGGCCTTTTTATTCTCTTTTTCTTTAACTTTTTAGTCTTGCCTTTTGCCTTTGCGGTTCGCATTTACTGACATTGTTTTTCTCTGCCTCTCTCTTCCTTACGCATTCTAGAAGACATGGCAGTGGTATGAGATAAAAGAGAAGAGGAATCGAAAGAATGCAAGCCGTTGGTGGACAGTGGGACGTATGGCCACTCATTGATTTAAGTCTTTGTAGAACAACCCCCCCCCCCCACTCATCCGTTCATTTGTCTTTATGGGATCTGTGAAAACAAGTCAAATCATCTTGTGCATCTCTTCTCTCTCTCTCTCTCTCTCTAACTCTCTCTCTCTCTCTCTCTCTGCATATATATAAATATATTCTATATAGTATATATATATTATATATTTATATATAGTAATTTATAATATAATTTATACCATTACATAACATAATTTTACCATATGTACATTATATATGATATGTATATATATATATTAATAATTTATAGGATATTGTTTTTATATTTTTTATGGTTATATATTGGTATATATATATACATATATATATTATTATATATATATATAATATTTTTATTGTTTCATTATATATATTTATATATATAGTATATATATATATATATATATATATATTACATATATATAGTATATATATATACATATACAAACATAAAGGATATATACATGTATATTATATATATATATATCTTATATATATATATATATTCTATATATATATGTATTATATCATATTAGTATATATTATTCTTATGTAGGTATATATATGTATATATTCTATGATAATTAATTATATATATAAATATTACATAGTATTATATATATATATGTATCATATATTATAATATATTATATATATATATATATTTATTATATATTCTATATATATGATTACTGCTATATATTTTTATATTTACTATTGTACATATATAATATAAATCATATATATTATATTAATACCTATTACATAAATATATTATATATATATAGTAGTATATATATATATTATATATATATTAATTATTATATTATATATACTCTTATAATACACACACACACACACACACATCACACAACTCACAACACAGTATACATTACTGTAGATATATATTTATATATATATATATATATAT
>NW_028234417.1:20526163-20528663 GCF_977035675.1 Penaeus japonicus
TCCCACTTCCTTCTCCAGTCCCTCTCCCGTTCCTCTCCCTCTTCCTTCTCCCGACCTTTTCCCCCTTCCTTCGTACGTCCCTCTACCTCTTCCTTCTCCCGTCCCATTCCCTCCTCCTTCTCCTGTCCCTCTCCCTCTTTCTTCTCCCGTACCTCTCCCTCTTCCTTCTCCCGTCCCATTCCCACTTCCTTCTCCCGTCCCTCTCCCTCTTCCTTCTCCCGTCCCATTCCCTCTTCCTTCTCCCGTCCCTCTCCCTCTTCCTTCTCCCATCTCATTCCCTCTTCCTTCTCCCGTCCCTCCCCCTCTTCCTTCCTCTGCCTTCTCCCAATCCCTCCTTTCCCATCTCTCTTCCTTCCTCTTCTTCTTCCTTCCGCTTTCCCTTCTTCTTATCTTTCTTTCTCCCTCTCTCTCTGCTCCTCCTCTCTCTCCTCTCTCTCTCCTTCTACCTTTTCCTTCTCCCCTCCCTCCCTCCCTCCCCCTCTCTCTCTTTCCCTCCTCCCTCTCTCTCGCCCCCTCCCCCTCTCTCCCTCTCTCGATCCCTTCTCCTCTATCTCCCCTCCCTCTCTCCCCGCCCCCACCCCTCTCCCATGAGACGGCCGTACTTCCCCGTCTCTCCCACATCTTTTCCCCTCTAAGTTCCCTCTTCCCTTGGTCGCCCCAGGTTCAGTGCCGAGGGAGAGAGGAGGGATGATTTTTAGTTTCATTTCTTGCTACATGGCTGTCTGTTTGGTTTTCTTTTGTGTTCTTTCTTTTTGTTGTTTTACATTGGATCCCTCTTTATGTTCGTTCTTTATCTTTTGTCTGACTATATCTCTCTCTCTCTCTCTCTTTCTCTCTCTCTCTCTCTCTCTCTCTCTCTCTCACATACACACACACAGAAACATACACACACTCTCTCTCACACACACATATTCTCTCTCTCTCTCTCTCTTTCTCTCCCACCTTCTCTCTCTCTTTCTCTCTCTCTCTCTCTTTTCTCCCACCTTCTTTCTCTCCTCTCCTCTCTCATCTCCCTCCTTCCATCTCTCTCTCTCCCACCTTCTCTCTTTCTCTCTCTCTCTCTCTTTTCTCCCACCTTCTTTCTCTCTCCCCCCCCCTCTCTCTCTCTTACTCTATCCATCCTTTTCTCTCCCCTCCTCTCTGTCTCATTCTCCCTACCTCACTCCCTTCCTCCCTCTCTCTCCCCCTTTTTCTCTCCCACTCCCATACCCACCCCTCTCTCTGTGCTAAAGCAGCTCGTGATTGCAGAATAATGAAGCTTCAAAATGGGATTATAAACAGTTAGTTAGTATGATGGGATAGGGGATGGGGTTGGGTGGGGGTGGGGGTGGGGGTGGAGTGGGGGAGGGTTGTCACGTGACGTTCTTCCACATCTATTGTGTTGCATATATACAGTAGAAATAATCTTATTAATTTGTTGTAGGATTGGTGCATATAGATATATCGATGGCGATGGAGTTCGGTTTTTTATTTTATTTGGGCATTTGATAGGAATTATGATAATGCCGTAGAATCAGAAAATAATCCTATTATCAGACTGAAAATTAGTTTCTCAAATCTCTGTGACGTAAAGCACACGTCCTTTGTTTGAAGCCACTATGATTAATTGGATCAAAGAAAGATAGGGACTGATAGAGAGATATACAAACAAACACACACACGCACACACACACACACACACACACACTCAATCACAGAACTACAAACACACACACACACAAACACAATCGCAAATCACGCATACATACAATCCTCAATCAACCTCCTTCTTTTCATATCTATGTATCTATTTGTCACTATACTAATCACTCTATCTATCAACAACATTAGCTGGGTGTGCCCTTATCTCTCCATCCCCCAAATAGAAAAATCTATCTATCTATCTATCTTTCCATCTCTCGCTCTCTCTCTCTCTCTCTCTCTCTCTCTCTCTCTCTCTCTCTCTCTCTCTCTCTCTCTCTCTCTCTCTCTCTCTCTCTCTCTCTCTATATATATATATATATATATATATATGTATATATATACATATATATTATATATCATATATATATAAATGTATATCTATCTATCTTTCTATCTATCTATATATATGTAAAGGATCTATGTTTACTAACGAACACATACGTTTTTTTAATCATTGTCATATTTGCTTTCTTTTCTCTCAGCATGCGTTTCACTGTTTCGTCCTTGGCGGTACACCCTTCAGGCCAAAATTGCGTATTTGTTGGTTTGTGGTTGTATGTCTGTGCCTTTGTGTGGCTATATGTATGTACGTGTATGTGGGTGTGTGCATGTGTATGTGTGTGTATGTGTGTTCGTTTATTTGTTTGATTGTGTGTTTGTTTGTTTGTATGTGCGTGTTTGTGTTTGTGTGTGTGTGGGTATGTATGTTTGTACATACATGCTTCCTTATTGGCATCTGTATGTTATATGTGTGTTTATACCAACCTGATATTCAGTATTCAAATATAAATCACAAACGCCCAGGCACAAATGGTAT
>NW_028234417.1:20573663-20576163 GCF_977035675.1 Penaeus japonicus
ACTAATATAATATGTATATATTATTTATATATAATATATATAGCTTTATATATCTATATTATACTATCATATGTATATATATATAAAATCTATCTATTTATATATATTATAATGTATATATATACTATATATAGTATATAGAATATATAATATATATATACTATTATTTAAATAATATTATAATGTATAATTAATATATCTAATGTATATGAAGTATAATGAGTGTGTAGTGTTGTATTAAAAAATAAATTATATATAATATATATATATATATATATATATATATTTATTTATCATATATCAATATATATATATCATAAAATATATATTATATATCATGTGTATTTGACAGTGTGTGAGGTGTGTGTTGTGTGTGTGTGTGTGTGTTGGTGTGCTGTGTGTGTGTGTGGTGTGTGAGAGTCGTGTGTGGTGTCTGTGTTCGTGTATGTGTGTGTGTGTGTATGTGTGTGAAAGGTAGAGAATGAATCACAGACGAGAGAGAGAGAGAGAGAGAGAGATGCTAGAGCGAGAGAGAGAGAGAGTAGAATAAGAGAGAGGAGAGACAGAGAAAGAGTCTGAGTGAGATTTGAATCGGTTATTAGATAGGTATTAAAAATCTTATAGATCAGGTCAATTGATAGATAGAATGAAGATGGGGTTAAAGATATAATGATAATATATTGATCGGAGGTAGAAAAAGCTAGTTAGAGTTAGATGCCCAAATGGAGAATTGATGAATAGACAAATCATACGAGATGAAAAAGCGAACGAACAAGTTAGAAAAAGGAAGTAGGAGTTCTGGAGTCTGATTGAGATCAGAAAGTAAGGTCAGAAAGAGACTTCATTAGATCACTGGGAGAGGTAGTTATAATGGTGGTGCAGCATTAGAGATCAGTGAGTAGTCATGAGGGCTAAGCACACAGAGTAGTGAGTCTGAGAGAGAGAGAGGAGATGAGAGAGCAGAGATAGACTGCAGGATAGAGAGACTACAGAGAGAGAGAGAGAGAGAGAGAGAGAGAGAGAGAGAAAGAGACAATTAAGAGAGAGAGAGCGCAATGATAGTAAGAAATACTGCTTATAAGGTGGATAAGATCTAGTAGCATGATAGAGTAGGATAGATGGCGGGGGAGAGATACGAAGAGAGAGTGAAGAGAGAGAGAGAGAGAGAGAAAGAAGATCGGCTAGAGAGAGAGAGAAGATAGAGAGAGAGAGAGAGAGAGAGTGAGAAGAGATTGTGACGTGAGAGAAAGAGATATAAAGAAGAAGAGATACTTGAATAGAAAAATGCTATTTATAGATGATTAACTATTAGATAGATAGATAAAGAATAGAAGAGAGAGACTGAGTGAGAAGAAGTATGGCTCGGTATTGATAGACTATAACTAAGAAATAAATATATATGGAATATATGGAGTAGAAGATAAAGAGTTAGATAATATGAGCAATGGTAATTAGCGTCATATATAGAGATAGATGGGTCAGATATATTGTTTGGATAACGATAATAATGATGAGTGCGTTAGAAATATATAGATATAGATATATAGTTAGGTAAAAAGTTATTAGATAGATTCATAGATATAAGAATATATAATATCAGTATGAAGAGAACGCAAGAAGCGAGTAAGAGATAGTTGCAGTCCAAGATATGAGAAAAGATAGGTGAGAGAGAGGAAACAGGTAAGAAGATAGAGACGCGTTGTGGGAAGAATGAGAGTGAGAGAGAGAGAGAGTGTAAGGAAGGATGACGGAGGGAGGGTGAGAGAGAGAGAGAGGGAGAGGGAGAGGAGAGAGAGGTGGGTAGAGAGAGGTAGGGGAGAGAGGGTTTGAGAGGAGGGAGAGAGCAGAGAGAGAGAGAGGAGAGAGGTGGGGAGAGGGAGAGAAGAGTATGGGTAGATGAGAGAGAGTGATAGGGAAGAGGAAGATGAAGAAGAGAGAGAGAGAGAGAGAGAGAGAGAGAGAGAGAGATGAGAAAAACATTTCAAAGGTCTGAAAGAACTGAACAGAAAACGGGAGAATGAGAGATAGCGGGTAGGATAACGTAAAACCATTCAGCCTCACCGCGCGGAAATGCAACATATCATCAACTCTCTTTCCTCTCCTCTCCCTCTCTTTCTCTACGCTGTACAGCAATCTATTCTCTTTCTGTGTGTCCTTCCCGCGTTCTCCCTCTCCTCTTCCACGACACACAGTGAAATACGGCGAAAAGGACCTTAGAATTTATCACATAATGGATTCGAGGGTTGAAAAAAAAATAAAAAAATAAAAAAAATAAAGCACCCGACACAAAATTTCAATTTAATCTTGTAAAGCAGTTTGTGGCTCTTCGCCCCCCCCCCCCCCCTTTACATTTTATTTTTCTTTGCTTCTTGTTAGTGATTATTGTTCTTTTGGGTTGATATTTATTGCCGAGGCTTATAGCGCTGACAATATCTTTCTTTTGCCTCTGCTTATCGGAGGGTTTGTCTTGCCGGTTTGTTGTGATGGGTGTGGGAGAAAG
>NW_028234417.1:20583663-20586163 GCF_977035675.1 Penaeus japonicus
CACACACACACACACACACACACACACACACACACACACACACACACACATATGTTTTTGCGCACACATGTATGCACGTATGTATGCTCGTGATATAGAATTATATACAAACACGGCCACTTAATTAGAAAAAAAAGGAAGAAAGGAAAAAAAAAAAAAAAAAAAAAAAAAAAAAAAAACAAACAAATAACTCTATCGAAAACGAATCCGCGAAAAAAAACCCATACGGCCACACATCCAATTATAAATCCATGGATTCAGCGGGCTTGAATCCGCTTACGGAAGCGACAGTCGCAGAGATTCCCTTTTAGCGCAGCGAGCGACCTAAATCTGGGTTGTTCTTCGGACTGGACTTTCCATGCAGATGTCCTATCTATTTATTTATCTATTTATCTGTCTATCTGGTATTTGGCGGGGAGGGGAGAGAGAGACATCGAGGAAGAAAGGGAGAATGGGAATGAGGAGGAGAAGAAGGAGGTAGAGGAGGAAGAGGAGGGAGAAAAAAAGAGGATGAGGAGGAGAAGAAGGAGGTAGAGGAGGAAGAGGAGGGAGAAAAAAAGAGGATGAGGAGGAGAAGAGGGTAAATGAGGAAGAGGGGGCAAAGGATGATGGAGGATGAAGAGGAAATGGAGGAGGTAAAGTAGAAAAAAAAGAAAGAAGAAAAGAAGAGGAGGAAGAGGAGGAAGAAGAAGAATAAACAATGGAAGGAGGAGAAGGAGAATAAGTAATAGTAGGTTTAAGAACGACCTTAACAACAACAGCAACCATAAAACGAAAGGAAGGAGGGACTAGATGCCGATAGCATGAGTATAAAAGAAAAAAAAAAGAATGTAAATGCAAGCTGTGAAAAAGGGAAAAAAGCTCGTCTTTCATTTAAAAGCCTCAGCTAAATTTATTGTTATTGTGGCCTTTCAAATCCAGGATTGAATGCTTTTTTATTTATTTTTTCCTCCGTGAGCATCTCAAGATGGTCTCCCTTTCTCCTCCGCCTCCTTCTCTGGTCCTCTCCCCCTCCTGCTTTTCCTTATCCCCCTCCTCTCTCTTCTCCTCCACCCTCACTCTCTCTTCTCTTTCCTCCTCCCTTCTCCTCCCCTCTCCTCCTCCCCTTCCCATCCTCTCCCTCCCCTTATAGCCCTCTCTTCTTTAACCCCTCCCGTCTCTTCCCTCACCTCCTTCCCCCTCTCCACCTCCCCTCCTTCCCGTCCCCTCCTCTCCTCCTCCCCCTCCTCTATCCTCCTTCCCCTCCCCTCTTCTCCTTTCACCTTCCCTCTTCTCTTACCCCCTCCCCTCTCCTCCACTCCCTCCCTCTTTCCATCCCCTCTCCCTCCCCCCTCCCCTCTACCCCATCACCAACATCCCCCTCCCTCACTCCCCCTCCCCCCTCCCCCCGCTTTGATATGAGCGATAAAGCAAAACTTCTGTTCGCATATTTCACGCTCTTTTGTCGACCTGCTCGCTCATGAGGACCCATTTACCGGCGATGATTATGAGGTGGGCGGAGAATGGATCCGTATCTCATATGTCTGTCTTTTCCTAATTTTCATCTCATTTATCTATTCATTCTATTTTTCTTATTGTTGTGGTTGTCTTTTCTTCTCTTCATCTCATCAGTTTGTAGTTGTTTACGTCTTAAATTCTTTATTTTCCTTTTATCTATTTGTCTTTTTTTCTTGATTCTTTTATGGATATATACCATCTTTGTTTCTGATTCTGTTTCCTTTTATCTTGAAAAAAAACAAAAAAACTTGTAATGTTGACAAAGGACGTCATCAGCCAGAATTCCGGCGTCGGTTTCGGACACTGCGATCGGTTAGCGCTTCGAATAAATCATAGGATGTGTAATTTCAGCTCCTCCTACCCCCACCCCCCTACACACACACAACCTCCTTCCTCTCCATCCTTCTTCACCTCCCTCTCATTACACTCTCCTTCCCTTCCCTTCGCGCCCCCTCCCTCCCCTCCACCCTCCTCCCTCTCCTCCTTTAACATACTTTGAAAGACAGACGACTAACAATAAGAGCACGTATGATAATGATGATAATAAGACAGAAAATAAAACACTATGATCACACGAATGGAAATTAACGATTCCTTCTCCTACACACACACTCCACACCAAACCACACTCTCACTCAAACTGTTTGTGTTTGTTTTAGTTTTTTATATAGAGTAGTGTGTGTGTTTGTGTGTAGATCAGTGTTAATATAGATGTTATTTTGTGATGCGATAGAGAGTGATGTGAGTGGTGTGAGGTTAGTTATATAGTTTAGTGATGTATAGTATTGCTGTGGTTGTGTTAGTGTTTGTGTAAGGATATTTGATTTAGTGTGTGATATTGAGTGAGAGTGTGTGGTGTGTGTGAGAGGTCGGTGTGATTGAGTTTTGGTTTGTGGTTTGCGGTTAGTGTGTTTGTGGTGTGTGTGTGGGTGTGATATAGTGATTTATAGGTAATTGTTTGAGGGTGTGAGTGTGAGTGTTTGTGTGTTTGAGTTTTGTAACG
>NW_028234417.1:20628663-20633663 GCF_977035675.1 Penaeus japonicus
CACACACACACACACACATCACACAAATATAACTCAATATATATATATATATATATATATTTATATATATATATATTATAGATATATATAATATTATATATATATAGAATTAGTTTTTCTATGTGTGTGTATGTTTGTGTATGTGTGTGTGCACTATCATCATGTTTCTTTGCCGTTTTGCTCTCCTCCATCTTAGTTCTGTCTCTCTCTTGTTGTCCCTTTGCCTCTGCTTCTCTTTCTTTCCCTCGTCCACCCTTTCTCACTCCTTCTCGCTCTCCCCCAGCCTTCCTTGCCCCTCATCTCTCTCTCCATAACAGCTCAAACATCCCCCCTCTCCTCCTCCCCCGTATACCACAACTTCTACCCGTACTGCCCTTCTCCCCCTCCTGCTAACAAGCTCGTCTAAGAAATCACATTTCTAAGCCCTTCTAAACCCATGTAAGTCGGCCATGTTATATAACTGAATAACATGAATAACCAAGAGTGATGCCTGTTCTCTAGTCCTGGTCGGGGAGGGAGCGTAGCGGGAGGGGTGGGGAGGGGAAGGGAGGGGAGGGGGAAGGGGGGATTTGTAATAGAGTTAGCAAAACTGCGCAGTGAGGTTATTTTGTTAATTCAGCACGAGCGTAGGTAGGGTATTCTAATTTTGTTATTGTCATATGAAATGTATGTATTCGTATGTATTTGTTCGTTCATATATTTTCATGTTTTTCTATCCGTATGTTTATTTATCTACTTACTTATCCATTCATTCATGGATTATTCATTCATAAACTATTCTAGCTAATGTCCCTATCACAATTAGATTCATTCTCATTTCCATTTTTCTTTTTTTGGTCTTTTTTGCAGATAATCATTACAACACGATATGCGCATAATTATTCAAACAAAATCAACACCGAGAAATATATTCGCCCAAGAGCAGATAGTGAGGCCAGTGCCAAGGGTGGAGGTAAGTGATAAGGACGCTGAATTGACGGATGGAGGAATCAATCTATCAATATAAAGATAAATGAATATATAGAATTAATGAATAAATGAATTATAAAATTAATGAATAAATCAATATATAGAATTAATGAATAGTTAAATAGATAGAATTAATGAATATATAGATTTAATGAATGAACTAATACATAGAATTAACGAATAAATGAATATATAGAATTGATGAATAAATGAATATATAGAATTGATTAATAAATAAATAGATAGAATTAATGAATATATAGATTTAATCAAGGAATTAATACATAGAATTGATGAATAATTGAATATATAGAATTAATGAATGAATGAATATATTGAAATAATGAATAAACAAATAGCTAGAATTAATGAATATATAGATTTAATGAATTAATTAATACATAGAATTAATGAATAAATGAATATATAGAATTATTGAATAAATGAATATATAGAATCAATGAATAAATAAGTAGATATAATTAATGAATATATAAAATTAATGAATAAATGAATATAGAGAACTGATGAATAAATGAACATATAGAACTGGTGAATAAATGAATATATAGATTTTATGAATCAATGAATAGATGCAAATAATGATTTGATAAATCATTATTTTGAGTAGATAAGTGGATTAGATTTATAAATATATACAATTAATGAGTAAATGAAGAGATTAGGTTTATGAATAGCTAAATAAATTAGATTTATGAATGAACGAATAGATAAAACTGGTGAATAAACGGGTAGAAGAAATAAATATTTAAGTTATATAAATATATATATATTATATATATATATATATATCTATATATATATATATATAATATATATATTTATATATATATATATATAACACATAACACATAAAAGAAATAAAGATAAAAATGCTCAGACTCACCTGTGACGCTGAGGTAAACATTGCGGACTATCTTAGGGTCGGAGTTCACCTGGCACTTGTAGGCACCGGAGTCACGAGGCTGGCTGTACTGCACTTGTAGAGTCCAGTCATCTGTCTCCTTGCTGTGGATGACCTGGGGGAGGAGGAGGGGGAGAGAGAAAACACGTGTTATCATGGAATTATGTATTCTTGTGGGTTGTCTTAAGTCCATTATGTTTTTTTTTTTTTTTTTTTTTTTTTTACTTTATGTATATTTTCTTGTCTGTTTATATATCTATCAATTATTTGTTTGTTATACATTCTAGGCCATAAGATACTGAATAATCCTTATAGCATTTGCAGTATTTACAATGTCGCCTCAGGTGAATATAGATAAAACATGTTAAAGATACATAATTCTGGAAAATAATGCTGAACCAGAAAGGCTAGTCAACACTAAAATCTCCCATCCTCTGTTATGAAATATTGAATATAACGTTACGCAACACACATCCCTCCCCTCCTACACTCCTACACCCCCCCCCCCATCCCCGAAATTCCCAAAGGCCTATTTTCTATGGCTGACTTGACCTTGTTAGAGCGGATAACACATTATTATCTACAAGGAAGCGACGTCGAATCATGGCTTTCTCTGCAGCCCCCCCTCCCCCTCGTTTATCCTCGCCCTCCCTCTCCTTCCCCCGTTTATCCTCGCCCACCCCCTCCCTGCTTCCCCCGTTTATCCTCGCCCCTCCCTCCATCACCCCCTTCTATTTCACCTCTAACCGGCCCAATCGTTCTCTGCGCCGTAATCAACTGGTTTGATTAATCAAATTCGATTTCTAACCGTAATTTGGAGGTGGGTGGAGGCGAGGGCTGGGGGGAGGGAGGGGGAGAGGTGGGTAGGGTAAAGAGGGAGGGAGAGGGAAGGGAGTAAGTATGTGAGGTAGGAGGTAGGGGAGAGGGTGGAGGGGGAAGAGGTAGAATAGGGGAGGGAGAGAAATCGGGAATAGAAGGGAAACTAGGAAAAGGATGAAGAAGAAGAGGAAGAAAAAGAAGAGGAGGAGGAAGAGGAAGAGAAAGAAGAGGAGGAGAAGGAGAATAATAATAATGATAATGAGGATGAGGAAGTAGAAGAAGAAGAAGAAGAATTAGAGGAGAAGAAGGAGGAGGAGGAGGCGAACGAAGAGAAAGATAATATTGAGGAGGAGAAAGAGGAGAAGGGGTAGGAAAATGAAGAGGAGGAAGAGAAGGAGGAAGAAGAGGAAGAGGAAGAGGAAGAGGAATTCACTACACCATTCACGCATGCGAGCGCAATCAAGAGCTGATCCATTTTAGGCCCACGAGACCGGCCTGCGTCCGTCTGTGTGCCCTCGAGGGAAGGGCTGCCAAATGCGACAAGCAACGGTGATCAGAATAAAGAGCTCTGTATCATCACGATTCATAATTTCGGGGAAGTAATTAAATAATGGCCTTTTTTGACTTTTGACATTTATTCTGATATGTGATGTATGAAAGTTTGATTAGGCAATATAGCTCATTACCCTGGTGAATTATGTATTCAGGACTCCATGTCACGCATCCATCCTGCCAACAACATAGACAGAGACACAGACAGCGCCAAAATGCACCATGTAGACCTATAGCGAAGCATATCATACTCAACATGGTGGCAAGCTGTTTGATTTTTGTAAATCACGAAATTTCACGGTCCTCAATTTAACAGCATATAAATGGAGCTCGTAACACAACAAACTGTCATGAATGTTTACTCTTGTATGAATTAGCGTCCATGCTCGTGAAATGGAATACTGTTGTTGCTGTTGTCGTTTGAATATAACAAATAAATTTAACTACAATCAAGAGAGAGAGAGAAAAGAGAGAGAGAGAGAGAGAGAGAGAGAGAGAGAGAGAGAGAGAGAGAGAGAGAGAGAGAGAGAGAGAGAGAGAGAGAGAGAGAGAGAGAGAGAGAGAGAGAGAGAGAGAGAGAGAGAGAGAGAGAGAGAGAGAGAGAGAGAGAGAGAGAGAGAGAGAGAGAGAGAGAGAGAGAGAGAGAATCAAAAAAAGAAAAGAAAAATATGTCACCGTCATAAATATACCAAACAACATCCATTAAACTTGTATATTGTTAGATATGATTTCCTCATTCAGGTTTATTTGTAAGAACATCAGTAACATTTTCAATTCATAGTTTATTTTTATCATTATCATCATCATTATCACCATCATAATCTTTATCATTAACATCGTCATTATCATAATCATCATTACCATCCTCCTCCCCCTCATCAGCTCGGCGACGCGGAGGAAAAGCCTACGTTTATTAGTTGGTTACTTCCCCGGGATCATTTCCCCGGCACAGGGAGCGAATGATTAGATTCTGGTGATCCTTCATAGGTAGGCGTCCTCATGAAGAATGGAAGGAGAAGAATGTACACTATATCGAAGCTGGGGTCATTGAGCACTGATGCATGATTCAGCTTTGGTTTGGAATGATTCTATGGGATCGCTTTATCACATTGAAAAGCCTTTGTTTTATTTTTATCTTTGTATGATTATTACCCCTCACAAGAGGTGTCATTATTCTGATTCTACCTTATGGGAATTTCGTTCAACTGGATTGTCAACTGAATCATGCAATAACTTACAAATGGACTCTGATGGAAATTTATGGATGATTTAGCCATGATTACAGTTTACGGTGAAAGAGATCCATGTCCGGATCTAGGTTCCAATTATTATCATAATCATTATCATTACCTCTGCCTATTTGTTACAAAAATGGCAGAAAGACTGAAATAGAATTTTCAACAAGACAAGTCCGGATGAAATTATTTTTAACTGGTTCCGACACCAGTAAAAAAACATTTATATTCTAAAATATTACCGTTATTATCATAACTGCCACTTGTGTCATACATTGTCCATTAATCAGTCTAAAGAGCAATCATAGACACTATTAAAATTCCAAATTCCGTTTTCGTAAATGTTTCAGACTCCTTTCCACCCAGATTCTTCAGAAATCCCACTCGTATATCATCTCGCTGTGATTCAGCATCATTAGCTGCGTTAAAGTCGTTCCTGTTCCTGTTTCCTCCTCGACGCCTTTTTTTCAATGGATCTTCCCTATATTTGTTTACATCTT
>NW_028234417.1:20643663-20646163 GCF_977035675.1 Penaeus japonicus
AGGAAAAAAACAACAACAAAATCAATAATTAAAAGTGAGGTCCATTGTTGTCCCTCTCACTGAGTCTGCCAGCGGACATTGCGGCAGTTTTATAACGTCACTTTATGTTAATCTGGCGGACACTGTCACTTGAAAGATAGTGTTGTAATTGATAAGAGTTTCAGGTAAGAGCAAGAAGATTGGTGACAAATACTAAATGCATCAACATTCGAATAAATAGATAGACAAATAGAAAAATAGATGCAGGGAGGCAGACAGACAGAAATACGGACAGACAGATAAATAGATAGATTATCATAGAACGGTCGACAAAAAGATATACGGATAAATGGACAAAAATAAATAGATAAATAAGTAGTTAAACAAAACAAATAGGTCAAAAGACAGATACATGAATTGTGGACACAGAATTGCTGGTGTCGGAGAGAACGTTAAGAGAGACAAAGAGCAAAACCGCAGAACCTAGAAATAGCATTTGGAGTGAACGAGGATGAAAGTCTAATGAGAAGAATGGGAAATAAGAAAGAAAACGGGTAAACTCGTTTGATGTGTAATTAGTCTGAAAAGTATATAAAGCAGGAGGCGTAAATAAGGGGAAGGAGGAGAAGAAAGCGAGGAAGGAGATTAAAAGAAAGGTGCGTGGATGAGGAAGAAAATTAGGGATAGTGAATATGTAAGCAAAGGTAATAGAGAGAAAAGAAAATAACGGAGAGGGAGAAAAATAAAAATGGGAAAAGAAAACGTAAACAATGAAAACGATCGAAAGAAGAACAAGCAAGAAAAAACGAAATAATAGATTTAGACGAAAGATCAAGCGAAGAAGAGAGAGAAAACAGAAAGAAAAGAAAAAAAATCAACATTCCTTCTCCCTT
Organism: Penaeus japonicus; assembly: GCF_977035675.1. Lineage (NCBI taxonomy): Eukaryota > Metazoa > Arthropoda > Malacostraca > Decapoda > Penaeidae > Penaeus > Penaeus japonicus. The sequence goes on from NW_028234417.1 coordinate 20,644,536, forward strand.
CCCCCTCCTCTTTAACTAACAGATAGCCGACTAATTAATGAATAGAGACGACAGACGAGGCGAAGAAAAAGACGGAGAAGAAAGAAAGACAGAAAGAAAAAAGCAACACCCTTTTCTTCCGCCCCCCTTCCCCCTCCCCTCACAGATAGCCGTCGTCTGGACTGGGTCGAGCTCCACATAAGTTTAAAGTGTCCGAGAGCGTAACTTCTCTCCTAGTTCGGTTCTTGCACGCTGATGACGCGAGGTTCCATCAAGCCGCAGCCGCCTCCTTCCTCTCCCCCTCTCTCTCTGTATCTCTCACTCTCCGGCTCTCTGTCTGTCTCCTCCCCCCACCCCTCCCCCCTCTCTCTCTCTCTCTCTCTCTCTCTCTCTCTCTCTCTCTCTCTCTCTCTCTCTCTCTCTCTCTCTCTCTCTCTCTCCCTCTCTCTCTCTCTCTCTCTCTCTCTCTGTCTATCTATCTATCTCTCCCCCCCTCTCTCTCTCCTTCCCTCCTTTACTCCATCCCACCCTCCCACCCTATCTCCCTCCCTTCCTCCCTCCTTCTCTCCCTCCCTCCCTCCCTGTCTCCCTCCCAGCCTACATCTCTCCCCCTCTCTCTCTCCATCCCTCCCTCTCCCTTATTTGGTCCTGCCGCGTCCATGGTGTAATAACTCTCTCCTTTTTATGGCCTAAGCATTCCTCTTAAGGCTGACGTGTTCGTTCGAGGGTCACGCCAAGTAAAGCAATGAAAAAGAGTAAGTAGAACTGATCGTATGGACGCATAGACAGAGAGAGAGAGAGAGAGAGAGGAGGGGGGAGAAAGAGAGAGAGAGGAGAGAGAGAAAGAGAGAGAGAGAGAGAGAGAGAGAGAGAGAGAGAGAGAGAGAGAGAGAGAGAGAGAGAGAGAGAGAGAGAGAGAGAGAGAGAGAGAGAGAAGAGAGAGAAAAAAAGAGAGGTAACAGCAAGAGAGAAAGAAAGAGAAAGAGACAGAGAAAAAGAGAGAGAGAGAGAAAGAGAGAGAGAGAGAGAGAGAGAGAGAGAGAGAGAGAGAGAGAGAGGAAGAGAGAGAGAGAGAGAGAGAGAGAGAGAGAGAGAGAGAGAGAGAGAGAGAGAGAGAGAGAGAGAGAGAGAGAGAGAGAGAGAGAGAGAGAAATATATCAACAGATGATTTCCCTGAAATCCATGGGTGCAGATGTCAATGCCTTTATTTCTCTCATAGAATTATCCTTTTCTGTCAAGAAATATTCCACTGTTAGAGAGAAGGGGAGAGGAGAAGAGGGGCTTAGAGGAGGGAGAGGAGGAGAAGAGAGGGGGAGGAGAGAAGAGAGGCGGGGACGATAGGAGTTGGAGGGGGAGAAGAGAGGAGGGGGAGAGGGGGAGAGGAGAGGAGGGGGGAGAGGGGGAGAAGAGAGGAGAGGGAGAGGATGGGAAGGGGGAGAGGTGAAGAGGAGGGGGGTGGGAGAAGAGGAGATGCCTGTTCGCCATTCCCTCCTGGCTACTCCCCCCCCCCCCAAAGAGTCTCGTGGTACCAAATGAAAGGTCGTAATGAGAGAGTCGACTCCAGATGCCCCACTGCAAGAAAATCAACACAAAAGAAAGTGATCCAGTGGGGAGGCCTTCATGTTGCAGAACGAATGGCGGGCGAGCAG
>NW_028234417.1:20651163-20653663 GCF_977035675.1 Penaeus japonicus
CTTCTTCTCTCTCTCTCTCCCTCCCTCCGTCTTTCGCGATAAGTTGTAACGACGAAGCGTCATGTCCACGTGAAGTGAAAACGACAAAGGGAAATGATCAAGGGAGAAGACGTGAATGTAACCGAATTGACAAACGGAGCGAGAGAAATGGACATCGAGGGAGACGGTAACAGGTCATTTCGCCCAACCTCCCCTTCGGCCAGCCAGCCATGGCGATTCACTCCACTTACATGACTTATTAGTGTTACTTTATATATTGCATTACAGTGTTCACTATTGATTGTTACTTTTATATACTGTTTAGATTTTGTTATATCTGTTACAAGAATATAACACATAATTTCATGAATAGAATGGAACTGGAAAATACAATGTACCTTATAAGTTATTTCTGAAACGGTAGGAAAAAAACATGAAAATGCAATGAGAAACCGACCTCACAGATATCATATGATATCTGTGACAGACAAGTACGATGAAACTTTTGATTGAAATTTGCTTTTCACGCTACTGACCATTAGAAACGGCTTTTTCTTAGGGTAGTTTCTCTGTGAAAACAAACAAACAAACAACCAAGCTAACAACGAGCTGACTGCAAACCATTCATCACAACGAGCAGGTTTTCAATCTTATTTCTTCATATATTAGTAATTAATGCAAATATCATTGAGTGTAGATATGCAATAGTATAATTTATGTTCTTTATTTAATTGTATATCCAATTGCATTTTATCTAATTACAAATGTAATTATATTTCTATTTTGACTGATGTTATATAAGCTAGTCATGCATTCGTTTTATAGTGGTTGTGTTCTCCATGTTTGGGAAGGTGATTTCGCAGATAAATGCTGTATTTATTTTTTGTTTGTTTATCTACTTCTAATTTAGTTTCTTTTTCGTTTCCGCTCTAGTTCTCATTAGCTGTTTCTCTTTCGTGAATTATTCTAATGGCATTTTTTCCCTCTCGTTATCTTCCGGGTTGCACTTAAGTAATAGAATATTTAAGTAACAAGGCAGTCCTGATGCAGGTTTGTGTGTGAAAGTATTAGCACTTATATATATATATATATATATATATATATATATATATATATATATATATATATATATATACATATGCACACACATACACACACACACACATATATATACATATACATATATATGTATATGTATATATATATATACATATACATCAATATTTGTGTATATATATGTATATATATATATATATATATATTATATATATATATATATATATATATATATATATATAAGTATATACATATACATATATATACATATATATATATATATATATATATATATATATATTATATATATATGTATATGTATATATATATGTATATGTATATTTATATATGTATATATGCTTACATATATATATGTGTGTGTGTGTGTGTGTGTGTGTGTATGTATTCATATAGATACATAAATGCACACACACACACACACACACCCACACAAGACACACTACACCACACACACACACACACACATACACACACACACACACACACACACACACACACATATATATATATATATATATATATATATATATATATATATATATATATATATATATATATATACATATATATATATATATATCTACATATATATATATATATATATATATATATATATATATATACATATATATATACATTTATATACATATATATATATGATTATTTATATATATACATATTTTTATATATACATATATATATATATATATATATATACACACACACACACACACACATATATATATATATATATATATATATATATATATATATATATATATATATAACATAATTGTCAGCTTGTTTCATTCCACTGGAGGACGTAGGCCTCACTCAATATTTCTGGTCTTTTGTCCCCTGATTCCAGTTTGCTCCTGCGACATTCGCTATTTCATCCCGCCATAGTGTCATTGGTCTTGCCCTTAGTCTCCCTGTGTCGTGTATTTCCCATTCTGTTGTTTTCTTTGTCCACCTGTTGCCCTGTCTCCGATATATATGTCTAGCCCACTGCCACTTTTTCTTCTTCATGCTCTTGAGTATATCCTCTACTTTTGTTTGTTGCCTGATCCATGTGTTCTTTTTTTTTCGTTTTTTTTTCCTGTCTCTTAAGTTAACTCCTAGCATAAGCCTTTCCATTCCTCTTTGAGCACTTACAAATTTCCTCTCGGGTACCTTGGTCGTGGTACATATTTCTGACACATATGTCATGACGAGGAGGACACATTGGTCAAAAACCTTTCTCTTTCTCTCAGCTGCGCAGGATGTATTCGTCTGGATGAGTTGCCCTAGGTATACATACTCGTTTACTGCTTCTAGTACCTCCCCTGGGGTTCAACTGTTGAACATGACTTTAGTCTTTTTCATGTTCATTTTAAGGCCAATCTTCAGACTTTCCCTATTCAAATTGCTTATTAATTGTTCAAATTAATCTGATGACTCGCCA
>NW_028234417.1:20663663-20668663 GCF_977035675.1 Penaeus japonicus
GCTGTGTATGTGTTAGAGTATGTGCTATGGGAGAGTGAGTGGTATTTTTGTGTGTATGTGTTAGTTCTCTGTTAGAGTGTATGGGTGTGGGGGGGTTTGTAGTGTGGCCTGGCTAGGTGTGTGTGTTGTGTGATAGTTGAGTGTGAGTGGGTGAGTGGTTTGTTTTATTGTGTGAGAGTTTGTTGGGTGGGGAGGGGGGGGGGGGGGGGGGGGGGGGGTGGGTGGTGGGTGTTTGTTGTGAGGGTGATGAGAGAGTCTTGATTGATTGTGTGAGGTTTTTGTACGTCTGAGTTAGTTGATTAGTAGTATTTGAGTAGTTTGAGGTTGTGAGAGTGCTTTGTGTGAGGGGTGTTTGAGCTGTGTGTGTAGTGTTTTAGGTGTGTTTTAGGTTGTTTTGATTGTGATGTGAGTTAGAGATTGTGTGATAGAGTGTTAGTGTACTGAGAGTGAGTGAGCGTGTGTTATTGTGATTTATATGGTTTGTTTTTTTGATATTTTGTTATTAGATAGTGTTATATTGTTGATGTGATTACTTTCAGTTTTTGGTTAGATTGAGTGTGTGAGTATTGTGAGTGTCGTTGTGTGTTTGTTGTGATAGTTGTTTCAGACCTTTAAGACTTTGCAGTTAGATTATATTGAGTCAGTTAGTGTTGAGTTATATTTTTATATTAGTGTGAGTGAGATAGTCATACCGATTTGTTTAATAGATATAGATGACAGATATATATTTAGATTTTTTATATAGTATATATATTGTTTTATATATTTATTATATATTTTTTACAATAGTGCTATAATGATATTATTATATATTTATTTATCTTATATGTGTGTGTGTGTGTGTGGGTGGGTGATGTGTGTGTTGTGTGTGTGGTGTGTGTGTGTGTGTGGTATGTGGGTTTTGTGTGTTTTATGTTTTTGTATGTATATATTGTTTTTTTTTTTTTGTTGTTTTATTTTTTTTTTCTCTTTCTTCCTTTCTCTTTCTCTCTTTTTCCCCTCTCTATTTCTCTCTCTTTCTCCTCTCTCTTTTCTTTTTTTTTTTTTTATAAATATATTTTTTTTTTTATTTTTTATTAATATATATTAAAATTATATTTATATATTTTTTTATTATTATATTTTATTTTTTTTGGGTTGGGGGTTTTTTTATACCAAAAAACTAACTTTTTTAAGGGGAACGGGCCGCCATGAACGCCTTCCCCGTAACCACGCCCAATAAGCCTATTTACTTCCTCTTAAATGGACAGCGGAAAGATATCGCCCCATACAATAGGCTCCCACCGGACAAAAGGTAAATGCGGCTGTCTGTTGGAAATGGATGGCTCTGAGCCCGTGGTGGTAGGCCTGACACCATCGCTCGGACAGCGGGGGTGGCAGTGCTATCATCCCCTCGCTGGGAATTCCTCTGTAGGCGGTATCTCTTCGGCAGATTGAGTGTTCGCTGTTCCATTGACCGGCTGCCGGTTACCCAGTCATGCGCTTTTCCCCTGGGCGCTTGCGCTTTTTGTAATTAGTCATCTAGTCATATAATTACCTCTTTATAAGGGGTATTTGTTTGTGTATCCGCTTCACTACGTGTATACATGATTAACCATAATGTTTATTTACTTAACTATTATTAATACATTTAGTCATTTGCTGAATTGTCTATTTATTTGCTCAGTTAACTACCAGTTGTCAAAACACCTTCTATTCTCTACTTTAAAGAGTCATAGTAACATTAAAGACATTACTAATGATTCAGCAATAAATTCTAATTGCCGGCATACGGGGTCCTCTCCCTTCCCTCCGCGCTGCCTTCAACAACATCAACAGCATCAAGCAACGCCACCATCATCAACCAGAACACGAACAATATCAACGTTAAGCGAAACATCAAATAATATCAACATCAACGTTTGAATTTCAGCACCAAGAACATCAACAATAATAACATCAAACAATGTTTACAACCAAAGAAGCAAGACATCATCACCAATCAATCAATAACAACATCAACAGCAGCATCCATCAAGGGCAACACCACGAGCAACATGAAGAGCAACGCGAAGAGCAACATGAAGCGATATATGAAGCGCAACTTGAAACGCAACATGAAGCGCAACATGAAGAGCACATGAAGACCAATGTGAAGATCAACATGAACACCAATGTGAAGAGCAACATGAAGATCAACATCAAGATCAACGTGAAGAACAACATGAAGATCAATGTGAAGAGCAACATGAAGAACAACATGAAACTCAACATGAAGAGACCATAAAGAGCACCGTTAGCACCTGCCACAAAAAGACAGAATTCAAGTGTCAGAGGCTATTCGCTGTCGCCGTCTTGACAGATGCTGAGTGTCTGGCCCTGTCGAGCGGCGAGAGGGGGCATTTACCACCGCCTGCTCAATTATGTCGCGCGGACCGATGTATATACCTTCCCATTATGTGTCTTCGTCTCCTTAAGTGAGTGTCTGGGAGGCCGGAGGTGGGTGGGTTGATAGGGACAGGTGGTGGTGGTGGTCGGGGGGGGAGGGGGGGAGGGGGTGAAAGGGGGAGAAGGAGATAGAAGAGGATGGTAGGGAGGGGGGGGGGGGTAAGGGGGATACGGTAAGTAGAAATGTCAATTACGTGAGTGTGTGTGTGGGTGTGGGATGGTGGGCGGGGGGGTTGTGTGTGGGTCAGAAATTGTGTGCATCTTTGTTTGTGAGTTGGATAGTGTATGTTGTTGGTAGATATCCGTGTATGACTGCTTACGGATGTTTATTTATATATACACCTCTTTGTGTATATTCATATGTTTGTATATTAGTGCATCTGCATGTGTGTGTGTGTGTGTTTGTGACAGATTGGTTAAATAAGAGATTGAAATTGACAAAGAGAGCGCTGTAATTGTGAGAGTAAGTAAGTAAGCGTGTGCTATTCATGTCTTGATAAAGATTTATATATTCTAATTATCATTTTTATACTGTATGTAGATATTCTTAGACTTTTAGTATATCTGTATGCGTGGATGCGTACAGTATGTCATTATCCCTGGAACCGCGGACCAAGAACCGCACGAAAGTTTGCCAGTCCGTCAGAAATAAACCCTCTTAAACAGTCAGCTGATTGATACATAATATGGCGACGCATTACGAGCCCACCACATTTCTGAGAATCTTAAAAACTTATCCACAATATATCCTATTTCCTCTACTGATTACGTCACCACTTTTTTCCTTTCCCGCTCGTGCGGAATCCAATTCAATCCTTTCGCAGAATCCACTTAGAGTCTGGGATACGTCCGTAATCCCTAGTATTCTTGCATAATGATTTCAAAATTATTCGCAAGTGACGAATTATGTTGCATCAGATGTTAAGGAATGACTGCCACGTCTCCCGTTTTCTTTCGTTCGTGCGAGAGGTCATTTGGTCTTGTTTCACCATTGTGATATGTTCTCTTTATCATCAAATACCCATCTTGTCCATAATTTTTCTTATTATTTACTCCCTCTCATATGTTTTCCTTCCTATTCATACTAATCTTCCTATTTCCTTCAGCTAATCCTTCCAGTCTACTGTTTCTTCATCTGATCCTTCCTCTTCTACTTCCTTTTCTTCTCGATCTTATTCCTATGATTGGATGTTTTTTTCCCTCACATCTTTTCCCTTTCCCCACTATTCCTATCATCATTCCTTACCTCCTCCATCTTGTCTATTTTCCTCACTTCATCTTGTCCTCACTATCATCCATCTCCCTCCTCCTCCTCCTCCTCGTCTTCCGCTTATTCGTATATCCTATCTTTTCCAACTTTCTAAAGTTCCAGGTAATCTTTCTCTCCGTCTCCCTCTTCCCGATCCCGCTCTCCCATTTCCTTCAGTCTTACTTGCCTCCTCTATATCCTCTGGGATAAAAGGATAGATGATCAGATAGATAGATAGATAGATAGATAGATAGAGAGAGAGAGAGAGAGAACGAGAGAGAGAGAGAAAAAAAAAAAGAGAGAGAGAGAGAGAGAGATAGATAGATAGAGAGAGAGAGAGAGAGAGAGAGAGAGAGAGAGAGAGAGAGAGAGAGAGAGAGAGAGAGAGAGAGAGAGAGAGAGAGAGAGAGAGAGATCCCTTAACGAGAAATCGCATTCTCATTTGTCATTCATTATCCGCTGTCAGCTCATTATAGCGCTTCATTTCGCAATCTCCTTCGTTCGCTCTTTTTCACAATATTATTACTCTTATTGCATTGTATCACCCATTACCCTTTGTTTCTATTCTATTATGAATATCACTGATAGTTGCTTTATCTTAATTCTTTTTTTCCTTTTTTGTGAGACTTTTCACGTATTAAATGTATTCATTTATTTGTTGTCAGTAATATCATTGTTGCTCTTTAATTTATTATACCATTATTTTCAACAGCAACGACAGTATTTGGTAATGGTGATTATTCTCTGCTATTAGTATTTTTACTATAGCTGATATTACTAATGACTAAAGTAATGGTAATAATCGGAGCACTATTGGCAATCGTCATGATAATAAGACTGGGAATATAGGATGACGCCTGGTTTGAGTATGCCAGCTGCGTTTGCTGTGCTGTTGCTGTAAAGTTGGCTTATAGCACTTTTTTGATGATTATTGCAAATAATGATAATGATAGAATTAATGGTGTCTGTGGTAGAATTATGTGATGGTAATGATAATGATGATAATAGTAATGGTAATAATTATTATAATAACAACGGTAATCGTAATAATAACATGATGATAAAACTGATAATAGCAACAACAATAATATTGATGATGATAATAAAGATGATGATAAGTTAATGATAGGATGATATATAATCATAAAAGTAACTATAATGATAATAATGATGTTAATAACAACAACAAAAATAATAACTATCATGATAATTTCTCTCTTCCTTCCTACTTTCGCTCTCTCTCGCTCCCTTTTTGTCTAGTTTCCCGAGCGCTTCATTTGGCGCAAATATTTCTCCCTTCGATTGACAAAGGAAGAAAAACATA
>NW_028234417.1:20673663-20676163 GCF_977035675.1 Penaeus japonicus
AATGAGAAATAAAAGAAGAAAAAAATATGGAGAGAAAGAAAGAAAATAAACAAAGAAAAGGAAAATAGACAAAGGAAAAGGAAAAGAAAAAGAAAAAAAAAAGCCAAAAGAACGAGGCGAAGAAAACCATCGGCACAAAACAGGACACCGCACGACATTCCGGACACACACACAGTTAGCGAAGTCCAAGATCCGTTATCAGTGATGTGATAGAGCCACGCCGTGAGGGGAACCGACGCTTTATATGCATGGAAATCCCCTCAAATATCCCTCGGGGCGACGCAGCGGTCCGCCGAATTACACCGATCGGACTCCGCTTTCTTACCGGCACTGGCACTAGCGGCTCGCGTGATGGCACTGAGGATCGGCACTCGCTTGGCACTTGCTTGTCGCTTCTTCTTCTTCTTCTTCTTCTTCTTCTTCTTTTTTATGGCTGGATATTCTTTTTTGGTATTGTTTTGGTGTTATTTGGAGTTTGTTGGTACTTACTTGGGACTCTTTGGGGTTCGTTTGCTCTGTCTTGGTATTTTTGGTAGTTGTTGGTTAGCAGTTTCCAGGTGTGGAGATTTGTGGGTTTTTTTTCTAGGCCTATGCTTCTGTGAGATTTGTTGATTTTTCTTTAGTAGCATCATTGTGATTTTCATTATTATCATTGTTTTTGTTGTTGTTGTTGTGGTTATTGCTATGATAATTATCATTACTGTTATAACGATAAAGATAATGATAATAATAGTAACAATACTGATATTAACTGATATTTTCTTGATAACTATTTTCATCATCATTAGTACTTTTACTAAATTTATTGTCAATATAGTCATCATCCTATTATCCTATGTCCTTATCCTTATTATCCTCGTTATTATATTGCTTATTACTTGTTATTGATATCAGTTTCATTATGATAGTTACAAACAGCATTATCATTCTTGTTATAATTATCATAGTCATCATTGACATTATCATTATCATCGTTATCATTGTCTATATTATTGATGTTGGCTATAATTCATTATTACAATTATTATTATCATTTTCTTTATAATTATTACTAGTATTAACATTAACATCATTATTAGCATTAACATTAGTTGTAGTAGTATCATCATTACTGCTATTATCGCTATTTTCATTTTCTGTATCATCAATATCATTATCATGTTTTTTTTATCATTATCACTGATATTGTTATTATCATTATTATAATAATTATCATCACCATTATTCTTATCATCATTATTATAATTTCATCATAATTATAGCTACTAATATCACCAATATTGTAATTATTGTTATCATCATCATCATTGTTATTACTAATAGTTAATACTATTACTATTATCATTATTATCATTATCATTATTATTATTGTTGCTGTTGTTATTATTATCATTATCATCATCATCCTCATTAATGTTATTATTATCATTATTCCTATTATTTTTATCATTATCATGATTATTGTTATCATTATTGTTATTATTATTATTACTATTATCTTTATTATTATCATTATTAACATCACCATCATCAGCAGCATTAATAAGATTATTATTGTTGTTATTACCAGTATCATTATCATCATTTTCATTACTATCATTATTACAACCCTTGTTATCCCCACTATGATAATCATTATTATCATTATCATTATTATCAATATTTATATCATTATTGTTATTAGTATTATCATTATCACTTCCATTACTACTGTTATCACTATCATCATTATTATCATTGGTGTTACTTTTATCATTATCATCATTCCATTGTTATACAATACAATAATATTGATAATGCTAATAGCAATAATAATGATAATAATAATGATAATGGCAATAACCATAACAATAATCGGTAATCATAACAATAACAACAACGATAATGATAAATATGATAATAATAATTATGATGATGATAGTGATGATAATAATAATAACATTGCTGATATTATCATTGGTCATAATATAAATCATAATCATGACAATGATAGTAATGTTACTAATCATCGCAATCTTCATAAATATTTCGGTTCTGGGAGACGACATCAAAAGTCATTGAAACCTCAGAAGTTTTGATAAAAGTTTAAAGTGAGGAAATCTGAGGTCATGAGGCAGGATGACTCAGGTGCATGATCTCAGCTTGCTTACACACACACACACACACACACACACACACACACACACACACACACACACACACACACACACACACAGAAAGAGAGAGAGAGAGAGAGAGAGAGAGAGAGAGAGAGAGAGAGAGAGAGAGAGAGAGAGAGAGAGAGAGAGAGAGAGAGAGAGAGAGAGAGAAGAGAAAGAGACAGGGAGAGAGCGAGAGAGAGAGGGAGAGAGAGGAGGGGAGGGGGGAGAGACAGAGAGAGACAGAGAAAAGGACAAAGAAAAAGTCAGATCAGGAACCCCTTTTTAAAACAAACAAGCAAACAAATAAGCTCTCATAAAGTGTCTCCGCGGCCGAGTTCCTCTCAGTGATAAAAGAACAG
>NW_028234417.1:20736163-20743663 GCF_977035675.1 Penaeus japonicus
AGAGAGACTGAGAGAGATGGAGTTGCCGACTATGCTGGAGCTGCCGGATGATTGCAACAGCAGATGTACAATGGACTAGATTGAATGACTGCAACAGGTGTGGCTCAAATGGGATGACCGGGACATAGTATTACTGTACATTCTTTTAAAACCGCGTGTTTGATCCATTGTCTTTTTTTTTTTCATATTATCTTTCTATTGTTACTATCATCATTAAATGATTTTGTATAACGCGTGTGTAATTTAGCTGGCATTGTGAAATACCAATTTCTACCAGCATTATATCACTACAATACTGATCATAACATCCATCATTACCGTCAATTCCTGTGACCATTTGCTCTGAGGCGGAAAACGTTATCAGGTCAGGGTTGCTTAGTCGGTGTCTGTCGTACTGAACTAAGTTTTCTTCCTTCGCTATGAGGATCTGGATTTAGGCTTTTTAGGCTATTTTGCGTTCGTAAGATTGTTGCTTGTGTGATTATTTTTTTTACTGTGTGTTTGTTTGATTGTGTAATCTGGGTGATTTTGGGTTTGTGTGAGTGTTTGTTTTGTTCTTTATTTGTGTGTTATGTAATGATGGGTCCGTGTGTGTTTTGTTTGTGTAATGGTTGGTCTGTGTGAGTATTTGTGTTTTTTTGTGATTTTATGTTTGTGTTTGTGTGTCCCTGTAATTGTGTTCCTCTACGAATATGCAGTGGTGTGTATATGTGACTTTGTATCAGTGTGCTTGCGTCTGTATGTCTGTGTGTCTGAGTGCTTGTGTTCTTGAGCGTATGTTTGTTTATGTGATTTCGTTTTTTTCGACTGAGTATCTCTATGAATGTGTGTTTGTAGATCTGTATGTTTGTATTTCTCTGTGGCCGTGTTTGTGTATCTGTGCTTCTGTGTGTATCTTTGTGACTGTGTGTGTCTGTACTTGTGTATGTGTGTACCTGTGTGAATGTTTTTTTTATGTTTGGTTGTGTCTATGTGGCTTGTGTATATTAGTGTGATTGTGTGTTTGTGTGTCCATGCGATTGTATTTCTTGCTCCCTCCATCTCTCTCTCTCTCTCTCTCTCTCTCTCTCTCTCTCTCTCTCTCTCTCTCTCTCTCTCTCTATCTATCTATCTATCTCTCTCTCTCTCTCTCTCTCTCTCTCTCTCTCTCTTTCTCTCTCTCTCTTTCACCATCCCTCCTTCCCTCAATCTCCCTCCCTCTCTATTTCTTTTGTCATCGAGGTTATATCTCCACCAGCAACAAAACGGCAGCTGTGTTTGTCGGTCCCTCTACCTCCATTACTCACGTGGTAACCCCTCGCAGCTGGTATGCCGGGACGAAGAGGAGGAAAGAGGAAAGCCCGAGAGGGAGGAAGTGGCTGAACGAAGTAGAAAATTACAAGCATACGCGCAAACTACACACACGCGAACACACACACACAGAAAGAGAGAGAGAAAGAGAGAGAGAGAGAGAGAGAGAGAGAGAGAGAGAGAGAGAGAGAGAGAGAGAGAGAGAGAGAGAGAGAGAGAGAGAGAGAGAGAGAGAGAGAGAGAGAGAGAGAGAAAGTGAGATAAGAGAGAGAGAGAGAGAGAGAGAGAGAGAGAGCGTCGGCGACTGACGTGCCAATCACCGGGGACTACAGGCACGTGGCACTATACCCTCCTCCCCATTCTTCAGACAGACAAAGGCATGTGTCCATTCCTCACTTGTCTTCACTCTTTCACTTTTTCCTCCTTCACATTTCCCTCACTCTCCTTGCATCTCTCGGGTCTCTCCCTCTCCTCCCATTTTCCAGCCTCTCCCTCTCCTCGCATTTTCCATTCTCCCTCTCTCCACTTTTTTTACTCCTCCTTCCCTCTCTCATTATCTCCCTTTCAATCACGTTCCTCCTTCTTTCCTCCCCCCCCCCCCCCCCCCCCCCGCTCCCTTACCCTCCCTTCCTACCCCCCCCCCCCACCCTTTACCAGATCAAACACCCAAGCGATATCAAATGTAAACGTCGGAAGGATCCCTGATCTCTCATCCGCGATTCCTCTTCCAGTGACACCATTGTGATTCTGTGAGTGAGAGTCAACTTATGTCAGTTATTCCTCTTCCCTTCTTCCCCTACCTCCAGTGGCGCCTTCGCCTCTCCTTTGCCTCGCCCTTCCCCTCTGCCTCCCCCTCCTCCTCTTCCTCCTCTTCTCCATCCTTCCCCTTCTTCCCTCTTGTACCCAACCTCTTTCTTCTCTTCCTCTCCCCTACTCTTCCCCTGCTCCCTCCCTCCCCTCTCCTCCACCCCCTTCTTCCCTCCTCCGTCCCTAATGCCATGTCCCACCTCCTCTACTCCTTGTCTCAAGCCCCCTCCCTCTCCCCATCCCCCCTCCCTTTCCTCTCTCCTCTCCCCTCCATTACCTCCCCTCCTCTAGTCTTGCAGGCCAATGAAGCACTTTTTTCACTTTTGCAAAGGAAGGGGAGGGGGGGGGGGACTGATACTTTGACAAAAGGTAATTTTTCTATTCTTTTAAAGATGGAAATTAGACGTCCTTTCTGAATGGCTCTCCCATATGCCTCGTAAAGTAGAAAATTCGTTGTGATTAGAATGGATTTCCTTTTTCTACCATTGTTTACCGTTTCCATTTCTTTTGTTCTATTGTTTTTGTTGTTTATAACTGCTATTGTTGTGATTACTTCAATCATTATCATCGTCAACATTGTAATTAATATTTTATTCTCTACTGTCATTGTTATCATCGTTATCATCATGTACATTATTACTATCAAGATTATAATGATGATGATAATGATGATGATCATCATTATCATTAATATCAATATCATTATCATCATTATTGTTGTTTTTTGTTGCTTATGTTGTTTTACTTTTCCTTATTGTTATCATTGCCATTACTATCATCATTTTCATCATCACCATTATGATTTGTACTATCATTCCTAATTAGTATTTCACTACATCATTTTATGCTTTTGATCGAGTATGAGTATCAAATCCTGGCACCAGTCTTTTCCCGAGGATTATCCGGCTACCATTTTCAGGCTCCCTCCCTCCCTCCCTCCCGGGCCTCAACTCCTTTAACTTTCTTCTAATTTTCTATAGGCTTTCTAAACTTCTCTTCCACCCCTCTACTCACTCTTAAGTCATGATTGTTATCGTATTCTTAGCTTGTTCTTTAGGATTTTTTTGCAACTGAACTGCATCGCTAAGAAAGCAGTCCTCTTTCTCCTTCAGAATAGCTTCCTCCTGCCACCATAATTTCACCCATTAATATAGCTTCACTATGTCACTCTAACTTCACTTTTCTTTCTCTTTTATCATAACTTCATGCTATCACCCTAACTTCCGACAACATTCTCTGTCACTCTAACCTTATCATCCGAATTTACCTTTTCACCTCTTGCCCTCACACCATTCTATCACAACGTCACCATATGACCCAAATTTCATTCTTTCACCCTAACCTCACTTTGTCACCGTAACCACGCTCTCATCACACTGTAACCTTCAATGCTCCCTGTTAAAGAGGTTTTGTATTCCCGACCCACACACACACAGCCTCCCATTACTCACCAAAGGACGTCATTCATCACTCAAGGATCACACTCTCACCCCCCCTCCCCTACCATCCCGTTCCTTCCATCCCCTGCCCCCTTTGCCCTCATCTCTCCCTTGACTCGCAGCTTCCTTCTCTCGTTATTTTTTTCTCTCCTTGCTTTCTTTCCCACCCTCTTTATTCTCCCCTTTTCTTTCCTTTACTTCTTTGAACTCCACATTTCCAGCACCCTCTCCCCACCTCCCTTTTCTCATGTTTCCTTTCCCTTTTCCCCCTCTACCTCCTCTCGCCACCTTCATTATATCTTTTCTTCCTCCTTCTCCTCTTCCTCCCCCTTTCCTCCGAAACCATCTTCGCTTTCAAACGAATTTCCATATATAAATCTTATCAACGATGTCTTTCGCCGCGTCTGTACATCACTGGCGCGAGACCCCACGCGTTGTTACCTTTGATTAGCAGGTGAGAGGGAAAAGCTTCCTCGTCATGTTAGGGTTAGATTATGTCAAGTCAGGTTTCTATTTATATATATCTTCCAGTTTTTCTTTGTTAGTTTTTTGGCATTTCGTTTCATTTTGCTTTTTTTATGATTTCTTAACACAGTCTATTCGTTTTTTCTCTCTTTCTTCACTTAAGATTAAAGTAGTAGTAAAAGTTTAGCAGTAGCAGTAGTGTAAAGTTGCAGACCCAGAAATTGTGGTATAGATTCTGCAGTTGGTTGTCAAACCGCGGGGATTTCATTTTGATTAAATTACTTCGTTGATCTCAACTGTGTTATAAGCTTATATAACTTTGATAAGTCTATTGTGATAGAGATTATGGACCAGAGCCGTGACTTCCGAGTTGTCTTCTAGTTTCTCTCTCCTTGTTGGGTCTGAGATACAATTTGATATCAGATGCAGAGTTACAGAGATATTGATATCAGACAAGGGATTCTTGCATTTCATTGTTACCATTATAATCTGTATTTTTCTTCTTGCCCTTGCCTGTATTATTCATCGCCTTATTTCTTTTTGTTCACTTGGCTTGGAAGTGGTAATTTTCTGTTCATTTCTCCTCTCTTCTTTTTCCTCTCTCTCTTTATCAGCTACTTTTTTCAAATTGCTATATTTTGATTTATCATTGCGAAGATCTTGATTATAGCCTTTATTGTCTTCCAATCTCTCCCTCTCTCTCTCTCTCTCTCTCTCTCTCTCTCTCTCTCTCTCTCTCTCTCTCTCTCTCTCTCTCTCTCTCTCTCTCTCTCTCTCTTCTTCTTCTTCTTCTTCTTCTTCTTCCTCTTCTTCGTTCTTTCTCGTTCGCTTCATGTTTCTTTTTTAAGTTCTTTATATCATTCTTTCATTTACTTTATTTCCTATTTAATTCTCTCTCACCACCATTCTTTTTTTTTAATTCTCAGTCAGTCTCTCTCTCTCTCTCTCTCTCTCTCTCTCTCTCTCTCTCTCTCTCTCTCTCTCTCTCTCTCTCTCTCTCTCTCTCTCTCACTCACTATCTCTCACTCTCTCTCTCTCTCTCTCTCCCTCTCCCTCTCTCTCTCTCTCTCTCTCTCTCTCTCTCTCTCTCTCTCTCTCTCCCTCATCCACACCCTCTTCCACTCTCCCTCCCCCATTCAGCTCTCCCCCTCCCTTTCCCCCACCCCCACCCCCTCCTCTCCCTCCCCGTCCCGCCCCTTCCCTCTCCCCTTATGCCTCCACGTGCAAGAACTGGGTCAACTGCTCTCACATGACTGAAATAATGTTGACAGCAGCAACTTACGTGAGAGCTTTGATTGTTGTTACATCAGCTCTGTCTTGCTTTTGCTGTGCTTGATGAGGGTTGAGATAAGGGGTAGAAAAAGAATAATGGCAGCAATCACCGTAGTTATGGTAGTATTTGTAGTATTATAATCATGAATTGATTGTATTAGTAACGGTAATGGTGATGATAGTGATGATGATGATGATGATGATAAGGATGATGATAATGATGAGGATGAGGAGGATACTACGATTATTACTAATAAAATCAAATACTATATTGATAATAATTGATAAAGAAAAGGATAATGACGAGGATATAAATGGTTATAATGATAATGATAATATTATGATATAAATGGTTATAATGATAATGATGATATAGATAATTATAGTAATGGCAATAATAGAAATGATAAAGATGACAATAGTAATAATGATAAAGCTAATGATAATAATATCAATGATAATAATAATAAAGATAAGATAATAATTAGGATAATACTAACAACAATGATAACAATGATAACTGCAGTAACAATGACATGGCGAAATAAGATCGAAAAGTGCTACTAATAATGAAACAAAAGTCTTCCATTAATTCTATCAATACTCTCCAGCTAACTACCCTCCCCCCTCCCCCCCGGCCGCCAGACAGCCTACCGACGGGCCATGTGAGCCACTGAGCCTCCCCAGCAACAGGCACTCAAGAAGCCCTCTGCAAAGAAGCCATAGGACTAAGACCCTCCGAGGCGCCAAGCCGAGCTCAAGGTTAAATAAAGAAGAGAAGTCTTCATGGAAAAGAAAAGAAAGAAAAAAAAAAAAGAAAAAAAATAGAGATTGAAACTAAAAAAAAAGAGAAAAAAACGAAAAAGTGGGAAAGTTCTTGGCGACCTCATCCCCTAATGGCAGAAGGATTGTTCCTCGTTTCTCTGCAGTATTTCCTGTCACATTTCTTGCCGCCCTTCTTGCCCTTGCCACACTGGCGGAGCATCGGACGAGCCGTAAAAAAAAGGTGATGGGGGGGGGGGGGGGGAGAAAAAAATACGTATTATGTATTTTTGTCTATTTTGTTTATGGTCCGGCAGTTATGGAAATCTTATCAAGAGGTTTATGGTAATTCTGGTAAGCGTTCTCGTTATCTTAAGAGGGTTTCCTTGCTTTCTATTGCAATGGCTACTTGAAAAATGTTTGTTGCTTAGCTAACGTATCCACACAAACAAGCAATGGGAAGAGAAGAGAAGAAGAGAGCAAAACGAGAATGACTGTAATGTTTTACCAGACATAGTAAAAAGCTAGTTTAAGTTATGTTATGGAATATGTTAAACAGGATTAAGCTAGGTTAGGTTAGTTTGATGGAATCAGGTTATATTAGGTGAGGTAATATTAGGATATATTAGATTATGCTATATCAGGTTATATCATGTTAGACCAGGTTAGGTTAAGTTAGATTGTGTTAGATTATAGTAGAATTATAGAAGCTTAGATTAGTTTAGGCTAGATTTCGCTAATCTAATCTAGGTTAGGTTAAGTTACAGTACGTTAAGTAAGGGTAAATTAGGGAAGGTCAACATAGATTAGATTAGAGTAGGATGAGTTGAAATAAGCAAGATTATGGTAGGTTAGCTACGGCAGGTGTGGCCATGCCATGACATTAGATCACATTAAAAATGTGCCGATGCTGCAGCGCTAAAATTTTCACTAGCGCTGTGATGCTGTAGTAGTAGCCATTACCCCTTTAGTTCATATCCCTTCCCCTCGCCTCTTAATAACAATGATTTCCAGAGAAAATACAGATACGTCCCCTAAAAGTAGCTTACTGAAGACGTTTCCTGATAACTTTGCTGGGACCGATTTTCCCAACTTTCCCTTCCCTTCTTCCCCTCCCTCGAACTACTGTCTCTGAACCCCGATTTCCACGCCATTGCCATGACTCTTACGGTTGTGGTGGCATTCAGTAGGCCATAAACCGCAATTAATTTGCTTCCATGACTGTTTCTGCTTTTTCGCTCTGTTCCAGTAATGTCATCCTCTTTGTCATCTTCCTCTCTGACGTCCTGTGTTCAACCAGGACTTTATATAAACTTTATAAACTTTACAAACTGGCGGGTTATGGTCTTCGTTGTGTCTTAGTTATTTCTTATTTGTCTCCTCGTGTTCGTTGCAAGGAAACTCGCCCTTACCCTGTGGGAATCTCCCCTCTCGTGAACATATACATGTTTCTACCGTAATTGAC
>NW_028234417.1:20756163-20766163 GCF_977035675.1 Penaeus japonicus
TTCTGTCATTTTGGCTCCATAGATAAAGGTGATTTGAATAATTGCTTCAGGGGAAAATACTATTTGCATTTCGAAATGGAGACTTTTCTAAAAAATACAATAGCTTGAATTTGAATTCGAAAAAAAGCTCTTCTTTATTCAATCATTCCCAGATATCCTATAATGCATACGTACATACATACATACATGCATACATACATACATACATACATGAATATGTGTAAGCATGCATACATAAATATATACATACATACATACATACATACATACATACATACATACATGCATGCATGCATGCATGCATACATACATATATGTATGCATACATACACATATACATGCCGATACAAACATAGTTTGAATGATAGTGAGAGTGAGAGTGAGAGTGAGTGTGATTTATATGAGAGTGATATAGGGAGTGTAGAGTGAGTTATATTGGGGTGAGAGTGATGTTGTGTTTTGAGAGGTTGGGTGTGGGAGTTGGTGAGTGTTAACAGTGATAGAGAGTGTGTAGAGTGAGTGAGATAGAGAGTTGTGGTGAGTGTGAGTGAGAGTGATATGCATGCAGTTCTGAAGTGATGTATGGCTTACATACACATATACATGCCTTACATACATATAGATATAGTATGAAGTGAGGGAGTGAGTGGTGAGGAGAGTGTTAGTGTGTGTGTGTGAGTGATGTGTGTGTGGGAGGGTGTGTGTGTGGGTGTGTGTGTCATGAGTGGTGGGAGAGTGTGTGGTGGTGTGAGATAGTGAGAGAGATTTTGGGAGTGAGTGTGTGTGGTGAGAGTTTGAGTGGGTGTGTGTGAGAGTGTGTGTGAGAGTGAGTGAGTCAGTGAGTGTGGTATGTGTGGAGTGTGTTTGTGAGTGTGAGTGTGAGATGGCGACCCCCCCCCGCCCCGAAATGACGTCTAACAGTGTTATTTTATGTATATTCTGTGTGTGTGGAGAGTGGTGATAGAGTGTGTGAGTGAATATTTTGTGGATATTGAGATTGTTTGAGTGATAAAGAGGGAAGGGAGGGATAGAGAGACTGGGTTAGTGAGAGTATGTCGTATAGTGTGTGATGTGTGTGTGAGAGAGTGAGAGGAGTGTGTGGGTTTGAGAGAGTGTGAGAGAGAGAGAGAGAGTATTGTGATTGATGTGGACAGTGTTTGTTTGGTATGTGAGTGTGGTGAGTATTGTGGTGTGAGTTAAAGTGTGAGAGTTAGTGAGAGTTAGAGTGTGAGTGTGAGAGAGAGGGAGAAGAGATGCGTTGTGATGTGGTGTGTGGTGTGGGGGGGTGGGGGCTGGGTGGGGGGGGGGGTGTTTATGGAGATATGTAAGAGAAGTGAGAGGAGATTGATAGATAGGATATTTAGAGTGTGAGGAGTGTGCATACTGACAGTGTGCGTTAGATTGAGTTATTGAGAGAGTTGAGAGAGGAGTGTTTGTGTGTGTGTTATGAGAGAGGTTGTTTAAGAGATATTGGTATAGAGTGCTGATTGTTAGTAGATTGATTGCTGAAACTAAAATTGAGTGTGAGAGATGTGATAGTGAGATAGTAAGAGATATAGACATGATATCACACACAAACTCACACCACACACACTCTCACAGAGAGTATAATGAGGTTATATATATTATATGTATGTAATATATATACATATGTGATGTATATATACATACTACATACATATGAATATAATATATATATATAGATAAATATTACATATTTACAATATATGTATATGGTTAGTTATATATATATATAAATATACATATAGTATATGTATAATATATATATATATATACATTATAGATATATAATTTTATACATATAAATATATATATATTAAATATATAATATACACCCTCTAATAATACTATAAAGATAAATTATATATATCATATTAAGCCCTGAAATATTTACATATAATAACATATATATATACCACCCTGTATATGTATTGATCCTATATGTATAGCACCATAATATATATACATATATAAACATATACATATATATATAAATATATTATATAAAATATTATACAAAATAATTATATCAATATATATATATAATACAAATATTTATGTCTATATATATATATAAATATGTATATATAATATATATATATATATATGTATATATATAATAATGTATAAAAAATAACTATAATATATATAAATATATATAATATATAATCACAACTTATATATACATATAAAGCATAATACTACAAATATATTATATAATATATACTATATAATATATATCGATATATAAATATATAGATATCTATATAATTAATATATATATATATGTATGTATGTATATACATACATAGATATAAATCAGTCGACTCCCCTCCCGAACGGCACCCTCCCAGCCCCTGCCTCAGTCTCCTTCATTCCAAAATCAGTTCTTCGTTTGCCGTTATTGACACACACTTGGTGCTTGCTAATCATCAAGAATGAAGTCTTTCATTTTCCTTTTCTCTCTCTCTTCCTCCCTTCCTCTCCTTTCTGTCTATTTCTCTCTTGCCCCCCCCCCACCCCCTTTTTCTCTCTCATTCTGTCTCTGTCTTTCTTTCTCTCTCTCTCTCTCTCTCGCCCCTCTCCCCCCCCCCCCCCTTCTCTTCTTTTTCTTCTCTCGCCCGTCTCCCCCTCCCCCCTCGTTCTCTCTCTCTCTCTCTCCCCCCCTCTCTCTCTCTCGCCCCTCTCCCCCCCCCCTTTCTCTCTTCCTCTCTCTCTCTCTCTTCTGTTCTCTGCTCTCTCTCTCCTGCTCCGCGCCCCCCCCTCCTTTCCTTCCTTTCCCCCCCCCCCCTCTCCCTCTCTCCCCCCCCCCCCTCTCTCTCTGTCTCTTTCTCTCTTCTCTCCTTTCTCCCTCTCTCTCTCTCTCTCTCTCCCTACCCCCCTCTCTCTCTCTCTCTCTCTCTCTCTCTCTCTCTCTCTCTCTCTCTCTCTCTCTCTCTCTCTCTCTCTCTCTCGCTCTGTGAAATCGCCGCCAGAACAACTTACAGTTTAATTATCCGGCAGTCCTTTGTCCTTCTTGCGGTTCCGACAGCGTTTTAATGCTAATTTTCCCAAAGGAGTTTTTTTCTTCTACTCTCGTCGTTTTGCTTTATAAGGTTCCTGCAGTCAATCTATTTTTGTGTTCTTATTTTCTCATATCTATTTCTAGTAAAACAAATGTATTATCAATTCTATGTACTTTCTAAGTTCAATTTGGTTTATACTTAACTTAATTTCTTTTTCCATGCGTTATTTCACCTGTTTATGATAACATTTTAAAAGGTTGGGAAATTTTATGCTCAATTAATCTTCATTGGTTCCCTTTTTTATCAAAGTCAAACTCGTTTCCTTTCTATCGCGCGTCGTTCCGTAGAGAAAGTCGTGAATTTTAAGCCATTATTCATTTAGTTCCCGCTTGATGCGTCTAATGGCATAGTAAATTTCCCTTTAGAAAGAACTGTGTCATTTTCCTGCGGTTTTATATATCTATTGACCACAGGGTTTACTGGCACTTTCAGGGTGATAAGTTCACCCTTCTCTTCGTCTCCTTTCCCCTACTTCCCTCTTTCTCTAGTCTTTCTTCCTCTTTCTCCATTCGTATATTTATCATTTTTTTATATTCCAATTTTCTTCCCAGTTAAGAATTTTTTTTTGTCTTACCTACTACATCTGCAATTTCCTTTTTCGCATTACTTATTTTTTTTCCCTATTTTTCATCTCCGTCTTTTTACCTTCCATCGTCCTCTTTTCTTTTTCTTCTGCTTCCCCCCAAAGATGCGTATCTCCGGAATTTGATTCAGAGAGAGAGAAAACAATTTTCCCGTCTGAGTCTTGACGTATTTAACCGACGCATGACACTGATACGACACGGATCTGGGGACTATCAAGATCTCTGTGGCCTTTTATAATGTCGTAAAACCCAATAAGATGTTTGTGGATGGGAATTATCTCTTTTTCCGACCGTCATATCCCCCCTCTTCCCTGAAAATACCATCTCCCTTCCCTGTCTTATCCCCTATTTGTGTTTTATTTCTTTGTCTATCTGTATATTTGTCTGTCTGTCTGTCTGTTTGTCTGTCTGTCTGTCTGTTAGTCTGTCTCTCCCTCCCTCCCTACCTCTCCCTCTCCCTATTCCTCTCCTTTCCCAATCCCTTTCTCTTTCCCTCTCCCTCTCGCCCCCTCTCTCCCTCCCTCTATCAGAACTACACAACAAGCAGTAAACGTCCAAACCAGACGAGCCTTACGACCCGACAACCCAATTTCTCACTTTCTCTCTCAGTCCCAAGCAAACACGAGCGACGGGGAATGGTGACTGATCTTATTGGTTCCGAATTTTTGGACGCTCGCAGTCTACCAGTCTCCAGATCAGCTAAGAAATATTTGTAAGTTGATATTACGCTTGTTGTGTTTCGGGTTTCAGGTGGTGGTCCAGGTGGTGCGCCTTCCGGGACGTTTTGTAAAGGGGGTGTTTGTGCGTGTGCTTTTGTATATATTTTGTTTGATTCCCTATTTGTATGTGTGTGATTATGTTCTGTTTTATTCCATATTTGTTTAGTAAGAAAAAAGAAAGAAAAAAATAGAGCAAAAGTAAAACAAAAAAAGAATAAGAATAAAACAAGTAGAAGGGAAACATGACCTCGCTCTTTCACTCCACTGAAGGGATAATAAACCATGCGATGAGACATCCATGCCAGAGAAAATGCAATTTAAACCCAATAAAAGGGAGAGTAAACGTTGAAAGTCATGGCTCGTGCCGTAACAATGACTCCAATGTTGTGGTTTATGAAAGCGTAAACGGAAGACACGTGGAAGGTTTTACAAGAGATTATTAATTCATTTGATGCTTTGACTGACACGTAACAGGCAGCGGGGATGGCTTTCTGGCCGATGAAGGAGTCAAGATGAATCCTGCTCGAGACTGTGAAGAAATGGCGGATTGGCGAATCAACTTGTTCCTTTGTTTTCTTGATTTCGTGTTTTTTTTTTCTCTCTCTCTCTTTCTATTTTCCCTTTTTTCTTTGTCTTTCCTTGTTTTTATTAATTGAGTTATCTTTCTTTATTCTTTTTTAATTTTCCTCCATCTTACTTCCTTTTTTCGTTTTTTCTTTCTTGTCTTTCTTTATTCGTGGCTCTATTTTCTTTATTTCTTTAATTTGTTCCTTTCATTTATTTCTTTGTTATTTCTTCCTTTGTTCCTTTTCCCTTTTTCTCTTTCTTTTTTTTCCTTTTTTTCTCTTTTCTTTTTATCCCCTTTCATTCATTCTGTTCATTGTTTTTTTCACCTCTGTTACCATTTAAGAAAGAGAGTATATAGGAAGAGGAAAAGGAGTAGATATTGATAGATAGATAGAGAGAGATGGATAGATAGGTGAATGAATGAATAGAAAGATAGACATATAAATACATAGACAGAAGGGCAAATATAGATAGATAGTAAGAGATAGATAGTGGATAGATAAATATATATATATATATATATATATATATATATATATATATATATATATAGAGAGAGAGAGAGAGAGAGAGAGAGAGAGAGAGAGAGGATTGAAAGGCGGAGAGCTAGAAAGAATGAGAGAAAAAGAGAGAAGGAAGGGGCGACGTAGTGAGAAAGTGAGAGTGAGTGAACAAAGAGAGAGAGAGAGAGATCCATACAAACTGCATGGATTCTGGACCAGCGAAAAACAATAAAACGTCTTTTTGTAATTTATATGCTGTACGCTCATTCACTGTCCAGTATATTGCGTGTTCATCCGTGTCCATATTTTTGCTAGATTTTTTTACAGGTTACTCTTAGCTCCATCTCTCCCAATCATTCTCTGGCTCTTTTTTCTCTCCCTCGCTTTGTCTATCCGTCTATATACTTCTCTCTCTCTCTCCTTCTCTCTTGCTCTTTTACTCTCCGATTCTATTTCTTTCTCCTCTCTTGTTTTTGATCTCCCTCTATCTCTTTTACATTTACTCCCCCCCTACTTTCTTTCTGTGTATACACCTATTTTCTTTCTCTCTCCCTCTCTCTCTTTCACTCCTGCTCTCACTTCCTTTCCCCTCACCCTCCCTTCCTTCCTCTTCCCCTCTCTCGCGTCTACTCTCTCTCGTCCTCCCTCTTTCCCCCTCATCACTCTACAACATGTAGGTCACGAGGAGAAAATGAAATATCTTTTCTGGCCCAGCCTCCTCAACACGTGCGTGAGAGAGCATAGGGATTACGCGCCATCCAGATACCCGTCTCCAAAGAGCAGGATTTTTGTAAAGGCTCAGCCGAAAGCGCTTGGAAGACAACAGAGCTGACTTGTCCATAGAACAAAAACTAGTATAACAAAGTTTAATGTAGATAATGTGATCACAATGATACTGAAAATAATGATAGTAGTAATTGCAACAACGGCATCAATAACAACAGTAATGATAATGAGGATAATGATAATATCAATAATATGAATAATGGTGATAACAATGATTATGATAATGGTAACAATGATTAAGATCATAATTATATTTCTAACAATAATGATGATATTGATGATTATTGTAATTTAATTGATAATAATGATAAAGACAACAATGATGATATTGATGATAATGATAATTTCATTGATAATAATGACAATGATAATGATGGTAATGATAAAAATGATGATAATGATAGCAGTGGTAATGATAATGCTAATGATAATAATAATGATGATAACAATGATGACAATGATGATGATAATGATAATAATAACAATAATAATAATAATAATAAAGATAATAATCATAATGATACATGTAGTAATGATATCAATAATAATAATAATGATAATCATTAACAACAACAATTATAACAAAATCAATATTTTGGATAATGATAGCACTAACCAAAACCACAATGGACATAATATAGAATTAGTGGTGAAATTTACAACAATGATAGTAATGATACTAATAACAATGATGATGAAAACAACGATAATCATAACAAGTCTAACAGCAACGAAAGCGATAAACACGAAGATGAACTCAAGGCTCAAGGAGCAATGACACCAATCGACACAACCCGCCGACGCA
Organism: Penaeus japonicus; assembly: GCF_977035675.1. Lineage (NCBI taxonomy): Eukaryota > Metazoa > Arthropoda > Malacostraca > Decapoda > Penaeidae > Penaeus > Penaeus japonicus. The sequence continues at coordinate 20,763,214 of NW_028234417.1, forward strand.
GCAGCCTCCTCCTCTCCCTGACGTCTTATCCACGGCCTATTTCACCTCAAGGTCGCGTCTCCTCCGAGGCTGAAAAACGTAGGGCCTCGCACACCATCCGTCACGGCAGACACACGCAGGGTTATAACGTTTCCTCTTCTGACTTTGATAAACGTACATATCCGATGTTGTGGTAAAATGTTCCTTGCGTGAATATTAAGTGACTGTTTCCTCATTAGATGTACTTCTTTTTTTATCTCTCCTGAATTCTTGTACTGTGTGAAGCATTGGTAATTCTTATGGTCTGATGTACTGAGTGTACACACGTACACACTCACTCACACACACACACATGTATGTGTGTTTTCATGCGTGGTTATGGAAAGATTTTATCTATCACGCAGTGATAGATAAAAGCTAGATTTCCATGATACTCAGATGGGGGACAATTTGTATCATTGACAACCGAATATACAAATTAAGTAGAAAAGGAAATGTAAAGAATAACTTCTTCATAAAAGACATGCATGTATAATTAAATCGATTGTTCTATTATTTGTTAGACTTGAAGGTGGTCCCGTAAACTAACTAGTAAGCAAATTGGTTGATAGACCCACGGGAAATCAAACTAAGGACATAATATATTGAATACTATCATATTATCCTCTTCATTGTCTTTGCAATCAATCCCTTTCATACCAATACTGAAAATTGTAAAGACCAAACGTATTTTTTTTTTTTTTTTAAGATTTAAATTCAAGCAAGCGTCCGCACTCTTCTGCTCACTCACTATGTTTACTCCTGTCTGTTGGTCTGTCTGATTCTTTTTCTTCCTCTCTCTCCCTGTCTCTTATTGACGCACCCCCTCTTCCTTTCCCTTTGCTCTCTCTCTCTCTCTCTCTCTCTCTCTCTCTCTCAGGCCCCTCCACTTTCTCTCTTGCGTACCACCTCACACCATCTCTCTCACTCTCGTTCTCTCCCTTTGCTTCCTTGAGTATCGGTCTTTAGTGATCCCGTAGAAAAAATGCCCAAGACGATTATAGCCTTCACTTAACTTCTAAAGGCTGCAGCCTCTTTTTTGCCAATTGTTCCAACCGCTTAGGATCGGCGAACTGCACTTTTGTAACTGATAATGGAGTTAAGATAATTTTTTTTGTTTGTGCTTGATACCTGCCAGAAAACACAACAGGAAAAAGGAAAAGAAAAGAAAAGAGAAAAAGGCGATCTCCAACATCCACCTCAAACTGAATTAGTGATGTCGACGCTGCGAGCATGAGGGTTTGGGTTGTTACCTTTAGTCCTATGGGTTTTATCTCACAACTCAGGGACAGTGCCTGTCTGTCTGTCTGTCTGTACGTCTCACTGTGTCTTTTTGTCGTCTGTATATCTGGTGGTGTCTTTCTGTCTACATGTATACCTGTGTTGTGTATTTCTGTCTATCTGTCTGGCTGTATTTCATTTCATCTGCATGTATTTTTCTTGCTTCCTGTCATTTACCAATCTGACTGTGCATTTATTTGTTTGTTAGTACGTTTTTTTCTGTATGTCTGTATATGTATTTAGACTGTCACATATTTTCTTCATGTTAAGTCCAAATTTTTAAATTATGATTCACACTCACATCCTCACGCAATAAGACAAATCATCTAGGAAGACAAAAAGTTTGAAATTATTTGACCACGAGTTTTATTATTCGTGTGCCCCCAAAAATAGATAAATAAAATAATGCAAATTTGATTCCACTTGGCTTTCCAATATACATTTGGAAATAAAGACTGCTGAAAATAAGCCAGTAGCAGCACTTTAGCAATGAACACATCCATTCAGCATTAGCTCAACATCCGCCCTTAATGGTATTACATGTATCTACATCTAGTAGTACAGGTATGTGCTCTTTCTGTTTGTATGTGTGTGTGTGTTTGTACGTACATACACACCATATGAGGGATATACAAATGCAAATATCACCAATCTGCCTTCAGGAAAAGGAAAGAAGAAAATAATAACGCGTCAGTAATGTGATAAACCCAAATCAGATTTGTTTAATTGTATTTAGACTCAAAAGTGATTAAGATTCACACAAAAGAAAAATCCCATGTGGAGAGCGTGATCGAATTCTCTGAATTTCACATGTAAATTCGGTCGGATGTGTAGCCAGACATGTCGATAAACAGATAAGCTTTCGGGGATAAAATAATTTTCCCTGAAAAAAGTTGCACCATCCGAAGGCAGAACGATGCAACGTTGTGCTCGCGTCTAAAAGATAATCTGTATGAAAATATATGTATATAAGTATATATATATATATATATATATATATATATATATATATATATGTATGTATATATGTATGTGTGTATGTTTATGTATATATATATATCTAAATATATATATATATGTATATATGTATGTGTGTATGTTTATGTATATATATATATATATATATATATATATATATATATATATGTATGTATCTATGTATATTATATATATAAATATATATATGTATATATATGAATATATATATATATATATATATATATATATATATATATATGTAAATATATACATACACACACACACACACACACACACACACACACACATATATATATATATATATATATATATATATATATATATATATATATATATATATATACTGTATGCATATATACATATATATATATATATATATATATATATATATATATATATATATCTATATATATATATATATATATATATATATGTGTGTGTGAGTGTGTGTATATGTGTGTGTGTGTGTATGTAGACTAGTGGAATCTTCTGACCTGACCTGCCTCGGTTACGTTCGCTGTCCGCCCATGCCTTCGGTTCCGTTCACCTGTCCTCACTTCTTGTGCCGTGTCGCTTCCCCCTTACCCTCTTATACACCTTCTTCTCCCCCTCCTCCTCCTCAAACCGAAACTGTGTCTCATCTTCAAATAAA
>NW_028234417.1:20781163-20783663 GCF_977035675.1 Penaeus japonicus
TCTGTTTTGTTCTTATCAAGCATTTTCCTCCACTCTCCTCTCTCTCTCTCTTTTTAATGTCTTACCCATAATGCGTTAAGTTGTTTTGATATATAAATAAAAACGAGTATTTGCATGGATTTCGGAAGCTGTTGTCTCAGAAATTAATTTTTGCTATTACCAATCAAATCATGATCTTGAATTTGTTTAAGAAGACAGATTTCGGGGCCGGTGCGAATCCCTCCACGGCGGCGAACTCCTGTCTCGAATTATTCAGGCAATTAAATGCGAGAAATGATGATTGGTTGAAGGCACTCGATACATGCAATTCGGCACATGTTCCGAGTGGGTTTTATAAAGACCTCAAGAGGCATTAGCATTCCTTCGATCATCTCAGACTCCTTCCACATATCAAAGACACAATCTATGAGGCCCTTGGCGACGTCGGCAGCCTTTGAAGGCGCTGCAGAAGGAGTGGGGAAGGAGTAGGGGAAAGGGGATAAGGGAGGGGTGTTTGTGTCAGAAAGGGGGGGGGGTGTAGGAGTTAGAAGAAGGAGGTGAAGTGGGGGGTGTTGAGGAGGCGACGAAGTGGAGGAGGAGGGAGGGATGAAGTGGCCTCTCGCAACGAGAGCCGTGACGGACATGTTGCCTCCCTGCTGCCCCTCCCTCTTGCCTCTAAACTCTCTCCTTTTTCTCACATTTCTTCCCCCTTCTTCTTCCCCTCGCCCTTATTCTCTCCTTACTGTTTCCTTGTGATCTCTCCTCTGTCTCCTTTCTCCCCTCTTTTCAGTCTCCCCTTTTTACCTCTCCTCTTTTCCCTTTAGGCAGGAGGACGACAAAACCAGGTGCCAAAAGATGTGATCTTGAAGGGGTTCTTGTGTTTGTTGTGTCCCCTCGCCCCCTCGCCCCCGTCCCTACCTCACCCTGAAGAGGAGAGAAAAGAATATAAGTGTAGAGGGAGGACGAGATAAAAAAAAAAAAAAAGAGAGAAAGAAAAAAATCTTTCTTGCGTCGTCTTGAATCCTTGATGCCGACTTCCCTCTCCATCCCTGTTTGTGTGGACTCTGCTCCTGACAAAGGACAGGTAAAGTACATTCGTTCAAAAAGGCGATTCTTTGTGCGTTCACTAACAACCATTAAACGCTGAACCAGTGAGACGATTTATGCGTTCACCAACAATCTTCTTTCGTTGTGCCAATGTTTACAAGACACAATCCTTGCATATTTATTGCGAGTAACGAAAAAAACGTATTTCTCAACGCAAGCATACGACACTTCGAAATTCCTGGCTATATACATATATCCCGACGACTCCTCGCACACTCGCCCGGGACCGACGAAATCGCCGAGGAGCCATGAATCGACTGGCTGCGTCTCTCGAACGATCTCGACCCTCTTCAGTCACGTCTTCCTGGTGGGTCTTCCTTCCCCTTCCTCTTTTCTCCACCTCCTCTTCCTATTTCTCCTTCCACATTTCCTCTCCTTCCCTTCCTCCCTTCTCCTCCCCCTCTTCCTATTTCTCCTTCCACATTTCCTCTCCTTCCCTTCCTCCCTTCTCCTCCCCCTCTTCCTATTTCTCCTTCCACATTTCCTCTCCTTCCCTTCCTCCCTTCTCCTCCCCCTCTTCCTATTTCTCCTTCCACATTTCCTCTCCTTCCCTTCCTCCCTTCTCCTCCCCCTCTTCCTATTTCTCCTTCCACATTTCCTCTCCTTTCTTTCCTCCCTTCTCCTCCCTCTCTTCCTATTTCTCCTTCCACATTTCCTCTCCTTCCCTTCCTCCCTTCTCCTCCCCCTCTTCCTATTTCTCCTTCCACATTTCCTCTCCTTCCCTTCCTCCCTTCTCCTCCCCCTCTTCCTATTTCTCCTTCCACATTTCCTCTCCTTTCCTTCCTCCCTTCCCCTTCCCTTCTTCCTGCCTTTCTTCCTTCTCTTACTTCCTTCCACCCTCCACCCTCTTCTTCTCCGTCGTCTGGTTTCTCTTCGAGATACCCGGACGCGCTTCCTTACATCCGAACTTTGTCTGTTTGGCCTCTCTTATCTCGGGGCGGCATGAATGAAAGCTGGAGATTTGGTCATTGCATTTTTTTGAAAGACTCAAGATTTCTATTCCTTTTTTGTTTGCAACGGGCCTTCATCACGAAAGCATTGTGTAAATTCAATGCGTAGTCGGGTGCAGTGTTTTAAAGAATACAATGAAATCTTGGTTAAAAGGAATATCCATGTAAGAGGAGGCATGAGCATACACGTCATTCCCTCATGCTGCGTAATATGTTATGTGAATTCCGTTCTTTGAGGAAAAAGAGTTGTTTTTTCTTCTTTTTTGAAATGGAAAAGGCTTACGAGTGTACCCTCCTTCTCTCGTCAGCAATTTCGTTTGGGTAATTCTCGCGGCTTAAATCTTATCAACATATGCAATGCAAGTCGATGTGGTACGTGAAGAGCACCTTTAAGTGGCCTTCAGCGCAATACAAGACTTCCTGCGTAATCCCATGCTTCGTGATTCTTTGTGAAAATGTTTCTA
>NW_028234417.1:20803663-20808663 GCF_977035675.1 Penaeus japonicus
TAATGATGACACATAATAGTTATGGGATCAATGGTAATGATACAAAAGGTGAAAACTATAATTATATTGATGATACTAATAATGATAATATAAAGATGATAATGAGGAAGCTAATGAAGATGATAGTAATGAAAATATATGATAATAAAGATAGTGATTATGATGATGACAATGATAATAATTATAGCATTAATAGTATTAATAAAAACACAACAATAATGATGATGATAATGACAATTATGATAATATCAATGATAATGATGAAGATGATTATAATAATACCAGTAGTGATAATAATGATAATAATAACAACAATAATAGTAGTAATGCAAATGTCAAAAGGAATAACAGTAGTGATAATGATAATGCTAATTATGATAATATCAATAAGGTAGCGAAGACGATAACAACGATAGTGATGATAATGATGACGACGTGATATCAGTAGTACTATTGATAGTATTAATATTACTAATGATAATGATAAAAATTGCAAAGAAAATAATAAAGACAAGGTCATAATCATCATCATCATAGTATTAATAATGTTAATGTTAATGATAATGATAAAGATAATAATACAGATAACAATATCAATAATTATTATGATGATAATAATGATGATAATACTAATAATGATAATAATGATAATAATAATGATAATAAAAATGACCGTACTAATAATGATAATAATGATAGCAATAACAATAATAATAATAATAATAATAATAATAATAATAATAATAATAATAATAATAATGATAATAATAATGATAATGATAACAATAAAAATAATGACTATAATGATGATGATTAAAATAATAGTTATTATGGAAAGAATGATAATGATGATAATAATGACAATAATAATGATAATAATGATAATAATGATAATAAAGAAGAGAATGATAATAATAGTGATAATGATAACAAAATGATAACAATAATAATAATAATAATAACAATCAAGCTATTTAACATAGTAATAATGAAGATGGCAATGACAATAATAAAACTAAAGATAATAACGATATCAGCTTCACTGAAAAAAACAAATACATCTACTCGTCACGGATCCCGATGTAATTCCTCGGCCGTAAACAAAGCTCCTGGTGAACATTGAGCTAAAGATCCAGAGGTTAATAACGGAGGTTCGGTTCATTCCTACGACGAGGAAGAATATGGAGAAAGGGGGAAAGAAGAAGAGAACATGTGATAAGGGTAATGATAATGATTGCAATAAGGATGAAAAAGTAGTGATGATAATGATCATATTGATAAGAAAGATGACAATGATTGTGATTATGATGATAATGACAATGATAGCATCATCAGTAGTAATGATAAGGATGATGATGATCACAGAGATGACGGTTATACTGACAGTGATTATAGTGATACTGATAATAATCACAACAATAATGATAATAATACTGATGATAATGATAATAATAATAGTAATGATAATATAAAATAACTGTAATAATGATATAATAATAATAATGATATTGATATTGACGTTGATAATAATAATGACAATGAGCTAATGATAATTATATTGATATTGATAATGACATTGATTTAGATATTGATATTGATAATGACATTGATTTGGATATTGATATTGACATTGATTTGGATATTGATATTGATTTTGATAAAGATAATGAAAATAATGATAAAAATGATGATAATAATGACAATACGAAGAAAGATAATGATAGTGATGATAATTATTATAAGGATAATACTGTGCAATAATGACACAAATTATACAAATGGCAATAGTAAAGTAAATGATGATACTAATGGCAACAATATTCATAAAGATAGCAATAATAGCAACAATAATAATTCAACAATGAAAAAAGATAAAAAATGACATAGAATTTTAGCCAAGATATAAAAATGCAGTTATATAATGCTTAAGCAACGTTTACAAGGGAGCGAATGGGGCTGTGCAAGGCTCACTCAAGTCCCCAACGGCCAAATTTTCGCTGTACCTAAAAGTTGAGTGTGTTTTACGTTGTTGTTGTTGTTGTTTTGTACCTTGGGGTATTATCAATATGAATTATCATCCGGGACTCACTTTCGTCGACTTTGAATTTTTCTCCTTCTTAGACCATCAATAATATTTCTATACATTATAATCTATATTGCGCTAAAATATGTATTTGTACGTATACGCAGTAAAATTTAGATTCATAGAAAATATTGTTATTATTTGTTTCCGTTACTAGGGAGCAGCTGTATAAAGGGAGAGGGAACGGAGGGACTGGTGGATGTGGTAGTTTCTGATGGGCTGAGGAGGAGGGTATACGGAGAGGAGTGGATGGGAGTAGGTGTACCGTCAAACAGGAGAGTATAACTTCTTAACAGTAATGAAATAATGCATCGCACAATTTGGCCAAGCTCTGGAATACCTAGTTTGAGCGAAAATCTTTTACAAACAGCAAGGCAGAAATACCCTATGTATGTCACTTTTAACCGATATGAAAGAAGTGCTTTACAAAATATTTCCAAGCAGCAAATCAACTCCTCTCGTAAAGACTCTCCCACCAACTAACGACGCTATGAAGGAACATTTTTTTAGATGTCATCGGCCACTTCTGATCTGGGAGGCGGCATTGGAGAAGAGTCCTTCACGAGTGAGCTTTTCAGAATGGGGGTTAGTTTAGTACTGCACTCTCGGGCTAATACCTATACCTCGGGCGGCAGAGGTTCGACCCCGGGTCAGAGAGGTATGTTATGCATCTATATTGCATTATTCCATCTTATATACATACATCTATTATAAGGGGAGCATTATTCACCATATGACAAAATTACAATTTTCTTCGGTCCCGATAATATCGATTTTTTAAAAACAAAACTATTAGGAAATGCTCAAAGATGCCTAAGATACCATCTACCATAGTCTTATAACAAACCCCAAATTAACTTAAGAACAAAAAGACCTCATACAGAGGCACTGCGACCCGACTTTCCTCTCGGGGACTCGTCTAGCTATTGCCACCTGACTTGTATTGGCAGTGTTAGGTGCTGCCAGGAGGAAAAGGGCGAAGGAAAATGCCGAAGGGAAGGGAGGGAAGATGAGCACTTCTGATGAAGGTATCAGGGAGGATGATGAACATGAGGACGGTCCTGATGACAATGATGACGATGATGACCAGGATAGTGGTGGCGATCGTGATGTGTAGAAGGGGACGAACGAGAAACATGAGGAAGAAGAGAATGAGGTGGTTAAAGAATAGAGAAAGAAGGAAGGTGGATAAGGAAGAGGACAAGGAAGTGGCTAGGCACGATGTGGCCAGGAAAAGGAAGAGAAAAAGAAGACAGAAGCAGAATAGGAGAAGATGGTAGGTGGGATAACGTCTCAGCTGGCGTGACAAAAATTCCAGCAAAGCTCTGATAATCAAAGGGAAGCTGGAAGCAATCATTGTCTTCGTGCGAGCATTTTAATGTGCTTTGTTAATTGACTTGCGCCATCGTTGCATTCTGCATTAATGAGATGAGCTGCGCGTTAATAGCTTTATCAAAAAGAAAGAAAGAAAAAATAAAGCAAGACAAGGAAAAGGAAATGAGTTTTCTTTTCCTCGCTACTGGCATGGTGAAGGTTATTTCCTTGCGAATAATTGTGGAGAAGATTCTTAGTTTTTTCTTCATTGTTAACTTGAGAGTTACATGATATAAATATTTCATTTTTCAAAGTCACTAAATGGAAGACAATGAAAGATCCGATTGATTTTTCCGTATTACCCCTGGTGAGGCGGTAATCTTTAGATGAATCAGTTCCGCTTAGGAAAACATAATAACATAGGGAACAATTGTCTCCCGGAAATGTTTCAGATTCGACGTGTAAAAATACATCGATCTCTCCTTTCACGCTTATCTGGAACTCTCGTCTTGCTATCGCCGCTATCCTCCCTTCCCCCTTCTTTTATCCTCATGGCTCCCTTCCCTTTACCTCTTGCCCGCCCCCCCCCTCCCCTGGCTCCTAACCCCTACCCTATGCCCCCTACCCACCTCCCTCTGCCCCCTCTCTACCCCTGCCTCCTACCTTCTGCCCCCGTACCCTCTGCGTCCTGCCTACCTTCCCCCCTGCCCCCTCCTCCCCCAGATACGCCATGCATCGAGACTCAGCCATTTTATACGAGACGCGTGATAGACACCGCTCTACCACTCTCCAAATTGGGACGGAATTCCTATTTCTTCTCTTCTCTTTTTTCTTCTCTTGCTCTTCGCTGACTGTTTGTCGATGACTTATTTCGTTTGTCAGCCCTACTTTTCCTCTTACTCTCTCCTTTCCTCTTTTCCTTTCCCTTTCTCTCTCTCTCTCTCTCTCTCTCTCTCTCTCTCTCTCTCTCTCTCTCTCTCTCTCTCTCTCTCTCTCTCTCTCTCTCTCTCTCTCTCTCTCTCTCTCTCTCTCTCTCTCGTTATTCTGCCTGTGCGTTTGTGCGTATTTATCTATCTATCTACTTATCTATTTATCACCCATATCCGAAAACTAATATACTGAATAACATAACAATTACATGCAATACCTAAAATGTATCTTACACAGTGCCCCCCCCCACCCCACTCCAGCGTTTTTCTCTCTCACTCTCCCTCTCCCTCCGTCCGTTCCCTCTTCTGTCTACTCACTCACTCTCTCTCAGATGTCTCCAGGAATCCGATAGGGTAGTTTGTCGCTTGGATTTCTAAAATTCCTTTTTCTCCCAACCTTCCCCCTTCCCGCTCCCCTCTCCCCTCCCCCCTCATACATATCTTTGCTTCTCTCCCTTCTAGGCCTATATGGGTTTGTGGTTTACCATATGCGCCTCCACCCCTGACACCCCCTCCTCTTCTATAAAGCCTCATACACACCTATATTCCCTATTTTACTACAGCTGTTCCGCCTTTTTACTCCAGACGAGGCGAGGGAAGCGGAATCAGGAGGGGAAACCCAGGGGAAAAATGATGGCGAAGTTTAAAGTTTAAAATGTTCTTATTTGTATCTT
>NW_028234417.1:20871163-20876163 GCF_977035675.1 Penaeus japonicus
GAATGGGTAGGAGGGAAGGGTTAGAGTAAGGGAGGGAGGCAGAGGAGAGGTTAGAGTTAGATAAAAGTGGTGGGGGAGCAACGAAAGCCTAACATGTCACTCACTAGACTTCTCTGTGTTCTTGTTTATTCTACGCGTGTGATGTCTTTCCTCATTCTTTTTCCTTTTTCGCTTCCCTCTTTTTTCACAAGACCCAAAGGTCAGTTGTACAAGCAGTGGGTAAACATTAGTCGGGACAGGGCGGGGAAGGGACTCTTGTTTGGAAAAGAGACAATAAAAGCACCGGAGCTGTAAGGGGACAGGGTAACGTGACTTACAAGAACAAGTGCCAGAAGATTTAAAAACACACACACACACACACACACACACACACACACACACACACATACTGATATACAGAAGGATACATACAACACATGCAGCACGCAATGCAATAAATGTTGTACTAAGTCGTGTATATGGGGAATTTGTCAAGGAAGAAAATCAATGAAGGTAGACGAAAATAAAATGGAAAAGATAAAAAATAAAAATAAAAAGGATATATACAAACAATGCTTATATGAATACATGGGAACGATAGCTTGCTTTTCGCCTCACACGAAAGGCCATTTAGAAGAATAGAGTCGTAGGCCCAAGAAATATGAAAGAGAACACGAAAATATGTTAGATAGGCCTAGTATTCAGGGCAGCACGTGTTAGTAAACGGTTCTTATTAGGCCAATAACGCAGGAAGGGGGTTAAGGGGGGGGCAAGGAAGGGGGGAGGAGGAGAGGAGAAGGGAGGGAACAAGGGATAGAGGAGGGGAGGAAAAGAGAGGGCAAGGAGGAGGAGAGGAGGAGAACGAGTAAGGAGTTGAAGAGGGGGGGGGAGAAGGGGGAGAGGGTTAGGGAGAGGGAACGGAGGAGAGGGGGGATATCAAGGTCAAAGGACCATTGTACAAACATTTATAGTGTTCGTGCTTGTGTATCCGTTCTTGGAGAATGTGTTGTGTACGACCTTCTGTGTATTAGTCTGTTTGCGTGTGTGTGGTTCATACATTGTCACATATATACAGCTACTCACACATGCACACGAAAGCAAACAAAAACGCACAAACACGCTGATACGAAACCTAGCATATACATACGCAAACATCCATAAACGCATATACATACATGAAGACACACACGCACACACACACTCATACACATACACACACTCACAGTCCGTTGCTTATGTCGTTTCTTTGTTATTCCAGCCACGTCTCAACAAACTTGAATAACTTGACGTCCTACGCGTCGTATTTTCATCATGGCACTATTGTGACCAAGAAGAAAAGGAAGAAAGTGCTGGACAAGGGATAAGACATGATAAGGAAACAACGCACGCTCTGCTGGGTTGACATGACAATGCGCGATGTTGCAAAGGGTTATAGAATGGCTAATGTGAGTAATTTTCCTTGCTTGAAAAAGCATTGCAATTGGCGCACATAGGGATAATGGTATTTTCAGTTCATTGCCTTTACGCTTATGGTGAATCATGAGGATAATGATAATTATCGATGGCGATGCGAGAGATCTTGCCGGTGACAATGTTGAAGACTGATTGATATTGCTGTTAGAAATAGTGATCATGATGATGAACATCCTCATCACAATGATATGAATTCTGACAAACCAGACCAAGACGAGGGAGGGAGAGCAGGAGGGGGGTCGGCTCAGCACACACATACCCGAGGTGTGTCAGGTTAGTCAGTTCATCTCTTAATTAATCATCACATCATCAGCCAGTAGCTAAAAATGGATAGGGAGGTGTGAGGGACGTGCGTAATGCTGCACAAAATCTCCCCCCCCCCTCCTTCCCCCATGCAAACTCACTCGATTACCCCATTATATCCCCTCCCCCCTTCTTCCCTCATCACTATGCGTGTGATTGTATGTATAGCTGAGGGAACTCTCTTTCCAGAAGGCTTAAAATATTCATGGGCGAGCGTTTTTCTTCATGAATATACGATGACTTTTAGTTTTTCTTTTTTTTTTTTTCCATTTCTTTTTTTTTCCCATTATTCCGAGAAAAAAATCCAAGCAAAAACGTGAGATCCTCTGTCAGTAGCACGCTGACGTAACCGATGCAGCTGTGATTAGCGCGCATTTGGTGACAAAATGATCGAAGGGAATTAGGCGAGTCTAGAAGGCCTAGGGGGTCTTGGCTCTTCCATATATATATACATATTATATTATATATATAGATATATATACATATATATATATATTATATATATATATCTATATATATAAATCATATTATATATATATATACATTATATATAATATGTTTCTTAATATATATATTATATATATTATATATATATATATATATATATATATGGAAGACCAAGACCCCCTACCTTCTATCACTTATGTGGTTGTGTTGTGTTGTGTGTGTGTGTATGTGAGTGGGAATCTAGTATATAAAAAATATATATATATATATAGATATATATATATATAACAAATGTAATATATATATATATATATATATATTATATATATATAATATACATTTCTAATATATATATATATTTATATCTATATATATATATATATTTTATATATATATATATATATGGAAGAGCCAGGACACCCCCCCCTAGGCCGTTCTATCAACTTATGTGTGTGATACATAAAGTATATATGTGTATATATATATATATATAATATATTATAATATATATATATATATAATATCTTATATATATATATATATATATATTATATATATATATAATATATATAGATATACAATATATATTATATATATATATATAAATATATATAATATATATATTATATATATATATAAACCTATATATAAAAAAAATACAATATGTGTATATACAACTTAATATATATATATATATATATATTTATATATTAAATATAAAATATTGATATATATACTATATATATATGATTATGTATATAAAAAAATCTATATAATTAATATATATATATATATATATATATATATATATATATATAATATATGCATGATCCATATAATAAAAAATACTATATCAATTTATTGTCCTTGTTTGTTGCTATACCTTTTATGCGTCTTCTTCCCTCCTTTTGTCTTTCTTTCTTTATCTTGGTCTTCCTTTTTTATTAACCTTCGACAATATTGGATAATAAATAACCTGCGATGGCCCTACACTTCACAAAGGTAATGGCGCGGATTGATCTAAAATGTCCTGAGTTTATATTCCCAGCCCCCCCCCCTCCATCTCTCTCTCTCTCATCTCATCCTCCCACTCACTCACTCCCCTCCTCTCACTCCTTCACTCCTCACTCATCTCTTCGTCATTCACTCCCCTCACCTACTCACCTCTCTCTCTCTCTCTCTCTCTTTTCTCTCATCTCTCACTCATCTCACTCTCTCACACTCTCACGCACGCTCTCGCTCTCCACTGTCTCTCTGTCTCCCCTTCCTCTCCCCTTCTCTCTCTCCTCTCTCTCTCCACCCCTCCTCTCTCTCCTCTCCCCACACCTCTTCTCTCTCTCTCTCTACACTCTCTCATTCTCGCTCTATCTCTCTCTCTATCTCTCTTTTTTCTTTCTTATCTTTCTTTCTCTGCTTTCGAGCGGTTTGTATGTGTGTGTGTGTGTGTGCGCGCGAGCGTGCGTATGTGTCTGTTCAGATACATGCCCAGTATCGAATGTTTTAACACTCATACACATATGAAACAAACATCCACAACCTAAGCAACCGAGAGATACAAGTACTAATACGACACTGCACTTGGCTGCTGCGAACACACACAAAAAGCGTTCACAATTTTTGCTATCTATCAGTCTGCTGTGAGGTGCCTGGCATTATACTATGTGCGGTAACAAGCACGGGACATTTAGCTAAAAGTTAATTGCTTGTCACAGAGGAGACAGTCTGAAGCATAGTCCCATTCTCGTTTTGTTTATCAGGGTATAACGAGCTACTGCACCGCCATAAATGAATGTCATGCAAAGTCAATTGATGGAGAAGTAATAGTAACGCATTTCAATTTCCAGCTGTTTTATTGCAAGCAACGCACTGGCCAAAGTTTTCATTATTTACTGCGCACTCCGGACAGCATCGTTGAAAACAAATTGAACGGCACAAACATGTAGAGCCCAAAAACCGTTTTATGGTCACATAAAATAACAAAAACGTCACTACTCCCATGTAAACACATGCTCATCCAAGCGTATACATACAAACAACGTAATTTGAAAGAAATCCACTTACGTACAGAGATATGTGGTAGATGTAAAAATAACTGACATAAAAGAGTATCTTTATGCAGAGTGAGACATCTATATGCAGACTGCCGAATAATAGGCAACGCAAAACATAAGAATACAAAGGTGAGGTATACAGAAGAATAAGCAGAAACACTTTGTTATCTATATACTATAAATATAGACAAGAAGATGTTCATTAGTAGATGAACAAGAGAAGAGACAGAGAAGAGACAAGAACAAGAAGAGATACAAAAGACAAGAGAGTGCGAAAGAACAGAACAAAGAGAGAGGTAAATTTAACATATTTAGAGGCCAATTTACAGTTATAGCTTCCAAGACCATCACATCAAGGTTATCCATAGTATCTCTTTAATATAAATTGTAATATAATCCAGCCAAAACTGAAATTTCATTGCTAACTGTCTGTGATCATATTAACAAAATAACGTTACGTAAACATTATGCTGTTATATAAAAATAATAAACCTAGTTGCAATGGTGTTTCGTTGTAAGTGCTTGCTACCATTGCAACCACTACTTTTTACATGCTCTATATTTTGACCAACCATATCTGACAATTCATCTAACTAGTTACCCAGTTGAAAAATGAATTCGTAGACAAGCCGTAAACAACATAATGGCTTTCTTCTTACTCCCCTCCGACTTTCCTCCCGGCACACTTTTCATTTCGTGTAGACTACTCAACTAATGACAAATTATATGTCTACATCTACAAGTGAC
>NW_028234417.1:20881163-20885368 GCF_977035675.1 Penaeus japonicus
ACTTTGTTCAACGATGCTGCTCGAGTGCGCCGTAAAGAAAACTTTTGGCCATGCGTATGCTGCAATAAACACTGAAATTGAAATCGTTACGATCACTTCTCCATCAATACTTTGCTTGACATCCATTTATGCATCCCGTGCCGAGCTCGTCCTATCCCTATAAACACAAACCGAAATGTGGCAATGCTTCAGACTGTCACCTCTTGTACAGCATTAACTTTTAGCTAAATGTCCCGTGCTTGTTACCGCACATAGTATAATGCCAGGCACCTCAACAGCAGACTGATAGATAGCAAAAATTGTGAACGCTTTTTGTGTGTTCGCAGCAGCCAAGTGTAGTGTCGTATTAGTACTTGTATCTTTCGGTTGCTTAGGTTGTGGATATTTGTTTCATATGTGTATGAGTGTTAAAACATTCGATAATGGGCATGTATCTGAACAGACACATACGCACGCTCGCGCGCACACACACACGCTTACAAACACGCCCGCAGAAAGAAAGAAAAGAAAGAGAGAAAGAGAGACAGAGAGAGAGAGAGAGAGAGAGAGAGAGAAGAGAGAAAGAAGAAGAGAAGTAGAAGAGAAAGAGAGAAGAGAGAGGGAAGAATATAAACTCAGCATTAGATCAATCCGCCATTAACCTTTGTAAGTGTAGCCATCGTCAGTTATTTAATATCCAATCTTGTCGAGTTAATAAAATAAGACCAAGATAAAGATAGAATGACAACAGGAGGAAGAAACGCATAAAATGTATAGCAACAACATGACAAAAATTGATATAGTATTTTATATATGATATGCATATATATATATATATATATATATATAATATATAATATATATATATAAACACATATATTATATATATATATATATATATATATATAATATGATATATATATATAAAAACACATATATTAATATATATATATAATATATATATATATATATATATATATATATATGTATATATATATTATATAAAATAAATTATATATATATATATATATTTTATATATATATATATATATATATATATAATTCTAATACACACACACACACACATCGCACACATACACACACATAAGTGATAGAAGGCCTAGGGTCATGGCTCTTCCTATATATATATAGAATATATATTATATATATTTATATTATAATATATCTACTATATATATATATATATGTAATATATATAAAATAATATATATATATAAATAAAGATACCATTTGTATATATATAATAATATATATATATATATCTATATTTATATATAATCTCTATATGTAGATATATAATATATATATATAACTATATATACAATGTAAATATATAATATATATATAAATATAATATATATATAATATATATATATACATATGTATATATATATTCTAATATATAATACTTTATATATATATATACATATGTATTATATATATATATATATATATATCAAATATCTATTAATATATAATATATATATATTTATATATCTGAAGAGCCAAGACCCCCTAGGCCTTCTAGACTCGCCTAATTCCCTTCGATCATTTTGTCACCAAATGCGCGCTAATCACAGCTGCATCGGTTACGTCAGCGCGCTACTGACAAAGGATCTCACGTTTTTTCCCGGATTTTTTTCTCGGAATAATGGAAAAAAAAAGAAAAACTAAAAGTCATCGTATATTCATGAAGAAAAACGCTCGCCCATGAATATTTTAAGCCTTCTGGAAAGAGAGTTCCCTCAGCTATACATACAATCACACGCATAGTGATGAGGGAAGAAGGGGAGAGGGGATATAATGGGGTAATCGAGTGAGTTTGCATGGGGGAACGAGGGGGGGGGGGATTTTGTGCAGCATTACGCAAGTCCCTCACACCTTCCTATCCCTTTTTAGCTACTGGCTGATGATGTGATGATTAATTAAGAGATGAACTGACTAACCTGACACACCTCGGGTATGTGTGTGCTGAGCCGACCCCCCTCCTGCTCTCCCTCCCTCGTCTTGGTCTGGTTTGTCAGAATTCATATCATTGTGATGAGGATGTTCATCATCATGATCATCATTTCTAACAGCAATATCAATCAGTCTTCAACATTGTCACCAGCAAGATCTCTCGCATCGCCATCGATAATTACCATTATCCTCATGATTCACCATAAGCGTAAAGGCAACGAACTGAAAATACCATTATCCCTATGTGCGCCAATTGCAATGCTTTTTCAAGCAAGGAAAATTACTCACATTAGCCATTCTATAACCCTTTGCAACATCGCGCATTGTCATGTCAACCCAGCAGAGCGTGCGTTGTTTCCTTATCATGCCTTATCCCTTGTCCAGCACTTTCTTCCTTTTCTTCTTGGTCACAATAGTGCCATGATGAAAATACGACGCGTAGGACGTCAATTTCAATTTGTTTGAACTGCTGGAATAACAAAGAAACGACATAACAACGGACTGTAGTGTTGTATATATATGATGTGTGTGTGCGTGTGTCGCATGTATGTTTTCTTTAAGGAGTTTGCGTTGTATAGCTAGTTTCCGGATCAGCGGTTGTGCTTTTTGTTTTGCTTTAGTGTCAGGTTGAGTAACTGTATATATGTGATAATGTATGAACCACACACACGCAAACAGACTAATACACAGAAGGTCGTACACAACGCATTCTCCAAGAACGGATACACAAGCACGAACACTATAAATGTTTGTACAATGGTCCTTTGACCTTGATATCCCCCCTCTCCTCCGTTCCCTCTCCCTAACCCTCTCCCCCTTCTCCCCCCCCCCTCTTCAACTCCTTACTCGTTCTCCTCCTCTCCTCCTCCTTGCCCTCTCTTTTCCTCCCCTCCTCTATCCCTTGTTCCCTCCCTTCTCCTCTCCCCCTCCCCCCTCCCTTGCCCCCCCCCTTAACCCCCTTCCTGCGTTATTGGCCTAATAAGAACCGTTTACTAACACGTGCTGCCCTGAATACTAGGCCTATCTAACATATTTTCGTGTTGTCTTTCATATTTCTTGGGCCTACGACTCTATTCTTCTAAATGGCCTTTCGTGTGAGCGAAAACAAGCTATCGTTCCCATATTCAAAACATGTTGCATATATCCGTTTTATTTTTTTGTATCTTTTCCATTTTTATTTTCGTCTAACCTTCATGATTTCTTTTCCTTACAACTTCCTCCATATACACACTTATACAACATTGATTGCATGCGTCCTGCATGAGTGTATGGATCCATCTTAATATCAGTATGGTTGTGTGTGAGAGTGTGTGTGTGTGTGTGTGTGTGTGTGTGTGTGTGTGTGTGAGTGTGTGATGTGTTTTTTAATCTTCTGCCGACTGTTCCTTGTAGTCTCGTTACCCTTCCCCTTACAGCGCCGTCTTTTATTTGTCTCTTCCAAACAAAGTCCCTTCCCGCCCCTGTCCCCGAATGTTTACCCAGCTTGGACAACGAACTTGGTCTTGTGAAAAAGAGGGAAGCGAAACGGAAAATAATGAGGAAAGACACCACACGCGAGATAAACAAGAACAAGGGCTATCAGTAAGATATGATGACATGATTAGCTTTCGTTGCTCCCCCACCACTTTTATCTAACTCTAACCTCTCCTCCTGCCTCCCTCCCTTACTCTAACCCTTCCCTCCTAACCCATTCAATTGCCCTTATCCTTTGCCGAGATACAGTGAGAATTGCTCTGGTCTCTTCATTTCTAACTAACGTCTGCATTGTAACTATTTTCCTATAATAACTACTTACATTCTACAGTAGAGTAACACAATTTTATATTCCTTCTTACACTATTTACATTCACAAAACGCAACACTACACATCTGCTTCCACAGCACGCTACAATTCCATATCACACAATGTCTCTTACTTGGTACACTACATTACAATACTATTTTACATATTTTAATATCACACACCACCATATCTCTACCTGCATTTCTACACTTCACAAACTAGATTTCTACACTGCACTCCTCATCTACACTTCATCGGTATTGTTTTTCCCTGTGTAGTGAGCATCTAACATCCTCACTGCTTTATTCTGCATTCAGAACCGACAGGATTTTACAACAATTTGTAAACTTTTGAACAATACACACAGTTTGCAATACGTTACACTTTTTTCATCTATTCGGTTACTGAACAAGATTCGCGTTAAACCTTCAAGATCCAAATTTCATTAACAAAAAAGAAGAAA
>NW_028234417.1:20885468-20887968 GCF_977035675.1 Penaeus japonicus
GACGAAAGATCGGGAATATTGGTTGGATGGGGGATTTTTTTTTTTCTTTTTTTTTTCGAATGGGTGAACGGAGAGATGGGTTAACGGAAAGACAGGTGGATGAGTGAGTTGGTGCAGATGGATGGATGGATTAATGGATAATTGAATGAATGGACGAGTAGATAGATAGTAGGAAGAGTGGATGAATAAGTTAACGGAGGGATGGATTGACTGATGTAAGGATGAATGAATGGATACATAGATGGCTCGATGGATGATGGATGAGTGGATAGATGGGTTGACAGATAGATGGATGGATGGGCGGATGGTTGGATGGATGGAAGGAAGGAAGGACGGATGGAAGGATGGATGGGTGGATGGAAGGATGGAGGGATGTAGGGATGGATGGATAAACGGACGGGAGGATGGACAGATGGGTGGACAGACAGGTAGATAGATATATTAATATATATATATATATATATATATGTATATATAAATATATATATATATATATATATATATATATATATAGAGAGAGAGAGAGAGAGAGAGAGAGAGAGAGAAGAAGGAGGGAGAGAGTGAAGAGAGAGAGAGAGGGAGAACGAGGACGAAAGGAGGAGAGAGAGAGAGAGAGAGAGAGAGAGAGAGAGAGAGAGAGAGAGAAATAGACATATAGATATGGAAATGGGTATATGAATTGATTAATTATCTAGATGGGTGAATGGAAGTTGAGAAGAGAGGATAGATGAAGGGATATATGGATGAGTGTTGGGACGGCTATATAATTCTTTGTTTTTTATATGGTTAATTTAGTGATTATCAATTCTGACAGATGGGTGGTTGTAAGTATTATTTGACGGATTAAGAAGTGAAGGATAAGGTATCCGATGGTGTGAAGAATATTTAGCCAGGGTAGACTAACAGAACTAATGTAAGAAAAAAAAGTAATCAATAGATTGTTCATAAATCTAAAACCTTGAATGCATGAATATAGATAATCTGGATAAATCTATGACAGTTGACCGGTATGGAAAAACTATAAAACTTTTTTTATGTGAATGGTATTCCCTAAGTCATCTCCCTTGAGTTTTGTCTCTAATGATCTTAAATCAAGAGATCCCCCCCCCCCCCATATGGAATATCTTGTTATCCAAGACTTTCTCATCCTTGTTCATTTCTGCTTTATTAAACTTCTTCAAGGGTCGCAACATTATCAGGAAATGGGGTCGAAAAATTGGTAGCCAGCTGGCCCGTCCATCGAAATAGGATTCAGGGTTTTCTTCAGGGTACGGGTAGGCGAGTCAAGAAGCTTTTTGAAAACTATCTGAAAATTAGTTCTACAACATAATGCTGTAACATAATCTCCACAGAAAAAAAATAACAGTAGCTGGCAAATGTTATTACTTCACCGTACTTGCATATTTTATCAAAGCCTAAAGAAATAACTTAATGTACGGATGCTGTTTTCCTGGCACCGCAATAAAACATATTTCGCCAGTTTTTTTTTATTTTTTTTTTTTTTTTTTTTTTTTTTTTTTTTTTTTTTTTGTGGGTTGTTTTTTGTTGGTTAATTTTCTAATGTAGTTAAAGGTTAATGTGCTGTAGCTATTAACAAATGTGTACACTGTAACGTTAACGCTTTCCATTAACAACTTCTATTTCTAAGTAGTATAATTCATTAGTACAGCGTTACCACTATCCCTACTTACAAGCAAGATACATTTTTATTGACACCAAAAAAAAAAAAAGTAAAGCAATGATGAAAATAATGATCTTACATTCTAATGCACATTTAGAGAAAGGGGGATTTCTTCATGCTCTGCCCTCAATGTTTGAACGTATCTACCATTTATGCGATTCATAATTAAGAAATGCATTAGTGTATGTTCTATGATGAATGGGATTCTAGATGATTCATTAGGGGCCACAAGTTGGTAAACATTGCTCTGAGAATAATCGGATTCAGGTTGGGAAATCAATCTCGTTACGTAATATGCAAGAGTGAATGAATGGAGTGGTTGTATGGAGTGGCGCTACTGGTTTACAGTGTGCAATGAGATAAAGATAACTTATAAGAGTGAAATAAGGAAAACAAAATATTGATAGCTTGTCTGGAATTACAGACTAATTGCACGATTTTTAAAATTTGATGGAAACTTAACCAAATGACCTGGTCTAGTTAATGGATGACCGAACTAGGAAACAGTAATCACGTGACTTGGCAAATGAAGCGCAGGTAAATAACTTGGAAGATCATCAACTTAGCGTGACAAGTCAGGCCATCACGCAATGTAAAGTTTTATTCTCAGTTTTCCTGTTTTATATCATTATCTATGTCAGTCTCTCTCTCTTCCTCTTTCACTCTCGCACCTCCTCTCCCATCTGGTCTCAGCTCCGCAACTCTCTCTTCGTCTCTCCCCCTTTCTCTCTCCCTTTCTTTCTCTCTCTCTCTCTCTCTCTCTCTCAGTTTCTCTTCTCTCGTCTCCTCTCTTCTTCTCCTCTCTCTCTCTCTCCTCTC
>NW_028234417.1:20905468-20907968 GCF_977035675.1 Penaeus japonicus
TGTCTCCCCGCCCATGAGTAACCATTTCTACCGTCGCTGATGTTGGTCACTCATTAGATTAGCGAGAGGCTTTTGTATGAGCTTGTTTCGTTTTCCCTTCTTAGACTGTAACTTAACTCTACTCCTGACCAGTCCCTATGTCGATACCGACATTTACTTTATTGATAACGGTTACGTCTTTGTTACGATGTCACGACGCCTATTGGTGAGGGATTTATGAAGTCAATTTCGTTTTTTTAATGCCGGATGGTGGATGTATTTCACTATGTCCATTTCCTTTCCTCCGGTTTCTGCTTTTTCTCATTTTTCGAAGAATGTATTCATAATTTTATAAGAGAGAGATGTCGAGCCTTTCCGCGGTAGAATGCCTGCGAATAATCTATCCGAAATCTTTGCCCTTCCCCCCCCACCCCCCTCTCATTCTTTTCTGGTGCCTATTCCACTGTTTCCCAAACCGATATTTCTTCTTACTTATCTCCATCTCTTCCCTCTCTTCCCTTATTTTTTCTTATTTATTATCCATTCTTGGCATTAAAATCCCCCGAGTAATCACGGTAAAATATTTAAATAAATAACCTTTTAATCTCTTAAAAAAAATAATAACAAAATTTATATGATGATTCCCGTTTTGCTTTGCTCTATCGAGTAAGCTGCTTTGCACATACTTCATAGAAGCTCTCTATCTCCTCATCACTATTGACTGCTGTTTTGTGCTGGAGGGTGAGCGTACACTTGGATAATTTTTTTTAGGCTATATCTGTTGTTTAGGTTTCTCAGTATTACAGAAACTACTCTTTTCCTACTCTTTTTTTACTACTTCTTTCGAACTAAATCTTTTTCGCTCACACACCTTTACTACTACACTTAACTTCTACTCCTTTACTACTTACTAACTCGTTTTTTTTTTCTCTTTTTTTTTCGCTCACACTATAGAATTCCCTTTAACATTCTTTTTCAAGTCGCTTGTGAAGCTAATGAAAAACCTTACGTTTCTAAAAGAAACCTACTTCTTCTACTCCTCTCTACTAAATATAACTTTACTCTACTAACTCCTACTTACTCACTACTACTACTCAAACCTACTTTCCTGATTCTGATTCATCTGTTTTGCTATCCAAAAGGATATCGGTGTTACCTTAAACAACGCCCGTCGCCCCTTATAATAAGTGCCCCATCATTTATGTTAGTAATTTTCCCTGCTCTTCCCTCCTTTTATCCGACTCCTGGGTTTTCTTTCTTCTTCTTCTTCTCTTTCGTCTTCTGCATCTTTTTTTTCTTCTTTTCTTCCTCACCTAAGGTAGTTTCCTTCTTCTTCTTCCTTCTCCTCTTCTTCTTTCTATTTCTTTCTCTGGGCTCTTTATCTTCTTTCCTGGTGGTTTCCATTCTGTCCCCTCTTCTTCTGCTCTTTTTTGTTTTTTTCCTTCTTTCGTTCTTCTTTTTTCTTTTTTTTTTTCTTTTTCTTTTTCTTTTTTTTCGTTTTTTTCTTTTTGTATTACGACTATCCTAGTCTCTATCGGTCTCCTACCCCCTAACTTCGCACTTCCAGAAAGTCCCTACAATATCCCATTAAAAAAAAAAATAAATGAAAGTTCCTTTCCCCTCAAAGTTCCTTCACCGTCAAAGAGGAGCAGGTGTTCACGTAATTGAATAGAAAACGAAAGATCAGATTATTCTGTCTTCTCAAGAGAGATTCCAAGGGGTATTAGATTCTTGATATTCTCCTTCCTCCCAGGGTCCTTACGACAAAATCAATTGTATGTGGCATCATATATAACGGGTTCATCAACACAAAAACACATCCATCACTTTAGGCGGCGGGGGTGGGGGGGGGGCGAGGGTAGGAGGAAGGGCGGGTGCCTGTGGTGGTTGCGAAGGGCGGGAGGGAGGAGGCGGGGTGGCGGGGGGGGGGGGAAGCTGGGGGCTTTAGGAGAGGCGGGGGAGAGGTGGGGGGAGGAAGAGAAGGGCGGGGGGGGGGGGGGGGGGGGGGTCCTGGCTTTTTTAATAAATACCCGGAGATTCTTAGTCTTTCTTTTTTGAGCTAAGCTTCATCTTAGCTCTTGAGATCATTCTTAGCCTCCCTTCTCTCCTCTCTTTTTTTATCCTATTTAGCCTCCTTTTCTTAGATTTCATTGTCTTTTTTCTTTAGCTCCTTATTCTTAGCGTCCCTCCTGCTCTTCTATTTTTCTTTCTTTCTTAGCTAGCTTTTTTCTTTATCTTTTCTTATGCTCCATATTTACTTAGGTTTCTTAAGAGACCCCTCTCTGCTGCTCGTTCCCCTCTGCTTTGGGCCCTCTGCTCCGGAGCGAAACCTGATCGCCCGCCGTGACCGCAGGGGGGGTCGGGGGCAGAGCAGGGCAGGGGCTTATTCGATTTTTTTTTTGCTCCTTGTCGCATCTTTTACGGGGGAAGGAAATGAGGGACCGTCTTAGCTCTTGAGTCTGGGAAATCATATTTAAGAGGTGTGTGGCACTCTGGTACCCCCAACCAGTCGGCCTTGTGG
>NW_028234417.1:20927968-20932968 GCF_977035675.1 Penaeus japonicus
TAGTTTACACGTTGTCGAAAGGCAGAAAATACCAGAAAATAACATATTTACGACGGTTAAAAGTCTTGGGCTCTATGTACGATATATTTATACACAGACATGAATAATATATATTTATATATAATCATATATATATATATAGTATATATATATATATATATATATACATATATATATATATGTATATAATATATATATATATATATATATATATATATACATACATACACACACTCACACCACAACACACAACACACACACACACACACACACACACACACACACACACATGTATATATATATATATATATATATATATATATATATATTATATAATAGTATATATATTATACATTTATAGTTTAACTGTATATATATCTGTGTGTGTGTGTGGGCGTGGGTGTGAGTGCATGTGTGATTGTGTGCATGCATGAGTATGTCCGCACATTTGCTCGTCTGCATCGTTCATTTCAGCAGTTTCGGAGCACTGACAGTCAGCTTTTATTGCCAATAACACTCATGCTCTAAAATAAAATAAAAATGTATATCACGAAAATATCTGATGCAGACTCTTATATTGAAGTTTAAGCCGAGCGACTCCAAGATGCTAGCCGGGTTCTTGACACACACAGCCTCTTTGAATCTAGTTTGCGTACCTCTGTCAATTCACAGCGTTATTACTTCGCGAAAGTTAGTAAACCCGGCTGGGAAAATAAAAGGCTCTGAATAAAGTGTTGTTATTTTTTTTTGATGTTGGTTGATGTTCTTCTAGTTGTGTAAAAGTGCTGTTCAAGATGTGCTTAGGTGTGATGTTGTTTTTTTGTTTTTTGTAGAGTTGTGAGGTGATGAGAGTTGCGTTGTGGTTTTTTGTTTTGTCTTTGTTTTTTTGTTGATTTTTGTCGTTTTTGTTGTGTTGTTTTTGATTTTTAGTTGTTGTTGTTTTGTTAGCAACGTTTGTTATTTTTGATTGGTTTGTGTTATTTTGTTGTTTTTTTTGAGTTTTGTGAGGCGAGCTAAAGGGAAAAGAGAGAAGAGAGAGAGAGAGAGATGAGAGCAGAGAGAGAGACGAGAGAGAGATGAGATTAAGTGAGAGAGAGAGAGAGATGAGGAGAGAGAGAGAGAGAGAGCTAGAGAGAGTAAGAGAGAAATGAGAGAGAGAGAGTGAGAGAGAGAGAGATTAAGAGAGAGAGATGCGAGAGAAGAGAAGGAAAGAAGAAAAAAGGAGAGAACGGAGAGAGATTAAGAGAGAGAGAGAGAGAGATTAAGATATATCTATATATATATATATATATATATATATATAAATATATAAATGTAGTGTGAGTGTGTGTGTGTGTGTGTGGGGGCTTTGAGTGTGTGTGTGTTGTGTGTGGTATATATTATATATATTATATATATATTATATATATAAAGAGAGAGAGAGAGAGAGAGAGAGAGAGAGAGAGAGAGAGAGAGAGAGAGAGAGAGAGAGAGAGAGAGAGAGAGAGAGAGAGAGAAATGGTGGTGGTGGAGCGAATGATGAAAAGAGAAGGAGAGACAGAGGAAAAGAAAGACAGATACTGTTAATGATTATTACGAAATTGATGTTGATAATATAGACAATAAGAGTGACTATAATAACGATGATAACGGTAATAACGATAACAATAGCAATAGCAATAACGATTTTTTATTAAAAAGATAATAATAAAAAATTACAAATGCCATAATTGTGACATTACAAAATGAAGGAGGAGGAGGAGGGAAGAGTCTTAAAAGGAGGTGAGTTGGATTGAGGCAACAATAGAGGAGATGGAAACTAAAAAAAAAGAGGAGATCAACGAAGGGGGAAAACACAAAAATAAAGAGGAGAAAAGCAAAAATAGACAAAACTAGAGGAGAGAACAAGAGGAGATGGAGAGGATGATATTGATGATGTTGATTATACAGATGGAACCAGACATAAATATCAATTAATTAAGAGCTAAACGGACAGGCAGAAGGATAAATAAATGTCAATGATCCAACCAGCCATGTCTTTCCAATGAATAACCATCATATCAACATCAAAGTAATGACGAAAATGATACCACGAATAATGATGATAAAGTTAATTCCGGTGATTAAATAAGAGTAAGACAATAAAGCGATAAAGCAATTAAAAAAATAAGGGGGTAAAATGAAGCAACGCCAAATGCATCTCACAAGATGAAAGCCTTTCCTAAATCTACATCGTGTGTCACACAAACCCGAGCAGTAGACCTTAAAAGACTTAACCAAATCATTCCTTTAACTCGTTGCAGACTCTGGGAAAACCGACGGAGTTGCATGAGTTTTCGTGCGAACGCCCCTCGCTTGCTCAAGGTTTGGCTGTCAAGATTATTCGACGTGTATTTTGTTCCTTTTTCATGTTTCCCTTTTAGGGCAATTCATGCTCGACTGAATGAGTGGACTTACTGTAAAGAGGCATACGTGCGTGTACAAACATTTTGAAGATGGTATTTCTCATTCTTTAATTTTCTCTCTCTGTCTCTGTCTGTCTGCTCCTCATCTCTCTCTCTCTCTCTCTCTCTCTCTCTCTCTCTCTCTCTCTCTCTCTCTCTCTCTCTCTCTCTCTCTCTCTCTCTCTCTCTCTCTCTCTCTCTGTCACCCTCTTCCCCTCCACTATCCTCCCGCCCTCACCCTCCCCCCTCCTGCTACCCCATTATTTCTGTTTATCTATCAATCTAGATATATGAATATACTTATTTATACCTATCTATCTATATATATCTGCTTATCTATCAATATATCTGGATATCGATCTGCTATAAATATTTATCGAAACACACACACTAACATAAGCAAACACACACACACACACACACACACACACACACACACACACACACACACACACACACACACACACACACACACACACACACACACACACACACACAAGGTATCAACAACAACTTGCCTGAAATCTAAAGCGACTTTTACCTCTTTCGCCATCTCTCTTCTTGAGCGAGGACGGAGCATGTCAGTTCGAGCGCCTCATTACCAGAAGATGAAACCCGGTTCCCAGGCGCCTCATGACTGACCCAGCGACCCTTGACTCGTCCGAAAACAAAGACGGATTTAAACATCGGATCAAGAGCGATTGCATATCATATGCAAGATTCTAATGCAGTATGTCGAGTATCCCGCAATCGTTAATGATGGATGTGGATTCTGTTTGGAATCTTGCATGATGTATTGGTGTTGTTATTGTTAATGCATAGAATGAAGCGTGGTGGAAGGATACTATATGCATAACAAGAGAGAGGTATGTATGTATGAATAAAAGATGGATTATTAGTTCGGCTCGATTGGTCTATATGTACAAAATGTCTGCGGTTGTATGAATATATGTGTCCAAGTGTGTGTGTGTGTGTGTGTGTGTGTGTGTGTGTGTGTGTGTGTGTGTGTGTGTCAACAAGCGCATGAAGAGAAAAGTTATCTATTTCTTATCGGCCTTCTGTGAGGACAACAAGTAAAGATATTGCTTTGCCAACCGATTCAACGCTGAAGTTCTTATCGAGTCGTAAAGAGCTTGTAATCTCAGCCCCATAAAGACATATTCCCCCTTTTATCGGCTAGATGGTCAATTCAGTGGGATAAAGAGCAAAAATCATATTTGTCACCTAAACCGCTTTTCCAGTGGTTGCCATGCTATTTCCATGTTTTTTGTTTGCTTTTTTTATTTTTTAAGTCCCAAATTTTAACATCTTATGTAATACGGTTGATGCTGAAGTTCCTGTTTTCCATTAGTATATGACAAACAGCTGATATTTCAGTAACTCTCTACCTGAAATGTTGCAGTGTTTGAAGTAAATGTAAAAATGTACGTAAATATGAGAGGAAATGATGATAAGAATTAGACACCCGTGAACAAATTCTTCTGCATGCAACCAGTTCCCATTTCAAAACCTCTCTCACTGAAGTCCATTCTCTCGTCGGCATTATTCTCCTTTTAACTCCGTTCCAACTTCGAATATCCGCCTCGTATCCCCTCCCCCCCCCCCTTTTCCCCCTCACATTCTATTCCCTATTCCTATCTCCATCCCCATATCCTCCTACCCATACACAACCTCTCACCCCCCTCCCCCCCTATCCCAAACCGCAAGCTCCATAAATACTTTCCAGCTTATCTGATCCTCTGAATCAACCCCACTCCTCTCTTTCCCGTTCTCTCCACCAGCCGCCTGTCTTTCCCTTCCTTCCTTCCTTCCTTCTCTTGCTTCCCTTCCTTCCTTCCTTCCTTCTCTTGCTTCCCTTCCTTCTCTTCCTTCCTATCTTCCAATCTTTCCCTTCCCTCTCTCTCTTCCCTTCCTTCCCTTTCTTCCCTTCCTTTCCTTTCTCTCCTTCCTTTCCTTTCCTTTATTTCCTTCCCTTCCTTCCTTCTTTTCCTTCCTTTCCATCCCTTTCTTCCCTTGCTTCCCATCCTTTCCTTCCTTTCTTCCCTTCCCTTCCTTCTCTTCCTTCCCTTCCATCCCTTTCTTCCATAGCTTCCCTTCCTTTCCTTCCATTCCTTCCTTTCTTTCCTTCCCTTCCTTCTTTCTCTTTCTTCCCTTCCTTCTCTTTCTTCCCTTCCTTCTCTTCCTTCCTTTCCATCCCTGTCTTCCCTTGCTTCCCCTACTTTCCTTCATTTCTTCCCTTCCCTTCCTTCCCTTCCCTCTCTTCCTTCCCTTTCTTCTCTTCCTTCCCTACCTCTCTTCCTTCCCTTCCCTCCTTTCCTTCTCTTCCTTTCTTTCCTTCCCTTCCTTCCTTTCATTCTCTTCCTGCCCTTCCTTCTCTTCTTGCCCTTCCTCCCTTCCCTTCCTTTCCCTCCTTTCCTTCCTTCCTTTCCTTTTTTTCCTTCCCTTCTCCCTCCTCCCCATAGCCCCATCCAACGTCAACATTGGACCCTCCTCCTCCTTCCTTGTCCTTTGCTGTTATTATCATTCTCGTTTCTTTTTTCTTTTTTTCTTTCTTTCTTTTTTTTTCCTCCGTTTTAT
>NW_028234417.1:20940468-20942968 GCF_977035675.1 Penaeus japonicus
TTATATAATATATATATATATATATATATATATTCATATATACATATATATAAATGTATATGTGTGTGTGTGTTTCTAAAAATATGTAATATGTTTCTGCACGCCTAAAATCTCCATGGGCGTACACGTCCCTTCGCCTACACCGGCCCATGTTCAAATGACTTGACTAATAAAATCTGTGATAATTGCTCCATTACTGCTAACGATGACAATCATACTACGAGATAACGACATCTCAGACAAGGATGGTTTCAGTGATGCTGTTATCGCTTCTGCTTACATATGTTTATAAATATAATGCGTCATTTAGTTCATGATTATCATTTATCAATTAACACCAGCTGGCGCTCATCAGGAACCCCCCATTTCTACCTGATCGCGTTTGATTCTGCCTATTACAGCCACGCACATAAATGCTGCAATCATCCCGGTGATAACTAGGGTCAGAAACTTAACGATAATTATCGTTGATTTTCGCTTCAGCTGCTCGGAAATCCTGCATTTAGTGTACACCAAGTCTCCTCCCACAGTAAGGTACCTGCTGTTACAATACCATGACGCTATGAATATCAAGAGCGTGTAGTGGGAATGTTAGAGCTGGGCATTCCGTAGACAGAAACCCAAGCAGTGAACAAGGTCTTTGCGTAATCACGAAGACACACTTCATCTCTCCACTGCAGCGTACATGGGAACGGTAGTCCTCTGTAGAAGGGGAAATACGGTCTCCCCGAGTAGATTATGGTCTTAGAAGATCGCCATAGATTGTCCCGGGGTAGTTAAGGAGCTGGTGCCGAGGATGACACCCCTTCTCTTCAGAGGGCTTGGTACTGTGTTGGTATTCTTTGTTGTTGGTGTTCTTAGGTTGTTTTTTATTGTATACAGTATTGGTAGAATGGTATTCCTTGTAGGATGGTATATTTTGTGTTATTTCGGTAATCATAAATGGTAGCCTGATACTGGTTTACTTTTGAAGATTGTGCTGTTAGGATGTTATTAATTGTATATGGTGTTGTAGAGTTGGTATTCATCACAGATAGTGTTATGTTGATGTTCCTTGTAGTAGGTTATTTTTGTTGGCGATATGACTGATATTCCTTCCAGATGATGGTGTTAGGGTCGCTTATCTTACACTCGGAGCCCTTGGGTTTCTGTTTCTTTTTGAAGATGTTGCTAGATCCGTGTTTCTTGTAACTTATATATTTTTAGGTTAGTTTTATTTGTTGATGACATTGTTAGGATAGTTGCAGATGTGGTTATGTTGGCATTCCTTGTTGACGGTGTTGCAATGCTGGCATTCCTTGTAGTTATATATAATTCCGTGAACATGGGGTTGTTTGGTTCATAGTCCTTCAAAATAGCGTTAATATTCCTTAACCTTTAGAGTCATATCGGGTGTGCAAGTGTTTTTGGAATTCGACACAATGCATGAGATACTGCTGGATTAGTAACCCATCTGCCTTTCTTTTGATTTTATTTACCGCTGATAGAAATGACGCTGATTATGATAACAATAATGATGATAATAATATTAATCAAGGCAATAATGATAATAATGATAAAGATAACAATAGTGATAATGATAATACCAATGACTATGATAATAATAATGATAATAACAATAATAACAATGATAGTAATGATTATTATAATAGTAATGATAATACGATTAGGAAAATGATGAGGATAATAGTAATAATGATGATAACGATAATGATAATATTAATTATAACAATAAAAAATATAACAGTGATAATGATAACAGTGATGACAGTAAGGATGATAAAAAAAATAGTGATTAAAAAGATTACCGTAATACTAATAATAATAATTATCATCATCATTATAATAAACAATGATAGACGAAGAATGAGGAGGAGAGAGAAACTAAAAGAAAAACATTCATATAAGTGAAACGGAAAGAAACCCAGAGCAACTTCTTCAGACGACTAAAAGAATCCAACTTTTGTTCCAGATAAACTTATTTATTCCTTCCATTTCCTGCAGCCTCTTACGAAAAATTATCCATTAAGAATAAGGATGCAAATCGGATAAAACTGCACTCACTTAAACGGACCAGACCTATTCCGATTTAATTTCCCGGGCATATAATGCCACATAAAAGACCGTGGTTTCTCTGTGTGCTTGTGTTTGGTGTATATATATGTGTGTGTTTGTATCTGTGCATGTGTGAGTATGTGAGCGTTTGTGTGACTGTGTCCCGGGTAAATGTGATTAGTCTCATGAATGGTATATATGTCAACCAGCCTGTTTAATCTTGGTTGCGTTTCTCCTTTCCAAACGCCAATAAGGCTCGGCTTGGCCCACGGGCGATAATCGGCTCTTTCCGCGGGCCAAAGCTACGAGTCCCGGGCGGAGGCTTTGCACCCGCGCCACGCTGTGCTGTGGTCGGCGCGGCGACCATTCCGTAGATTACTGGCCAAACTTTGCCGCGTTGGCCACAAAGACAAGTCGCCGTCGCGTACCCTGGCCACGGTTCGCG
>NW_028234417.1:20947968-20950468 GCF_977035675.1 Penaeus japonicus
GTAATAGAAAGCTGGCTTGAATTCAGAAGGACATTCTCTTAGCCAGATTTCTTCAAAATGAGACATAAAGATATTAGCTAAGGTCAATGAGGATCCTCTAAAAATCATTATCAGGAAGGAAGACAAATTAAATAGAGTATTAACAGAATTAAAGAAGCAAGATGTAATTGATCAATATACTTATTCAACCTTACATGCTTCAGGCTCTAAACCAGGTGTAATTTATGGCTTGCCCAAGATCCACAAGGAGAATACTCCTCTTAGACCTATTCTGTCAGCCATAGGAACAGTGAATTACAATATTGCAAAATTTCTTGTGCCCAAACTAAAGTGTTTAACAACCAATGTACATACTATACATGATACTTTTTCTTTTGTAAATACTATTTCTAACATTCCTAATGCTGATCAATATTTCATGGCCAGTCTTGATGTGACCAATTTGTTCACAAACGTTCCATTGCAAGAAACTTCCAATATAATTTTAGAAGCATTATTCAATAATGATTCCACAGTACATGGTATCAACAAAAGACAGTTTAAGAACCTATTAGACATTGCAACAAAGGACATTCTCTTCATGTTTAATGATCAAACTTTTAAACAAATTGATGGGGTAGCTATGGGTAGCCCTTTAGGCCCAACCTTAGCTAATATCTTTATGTCTCATTTTGAAGAAATCTGGCTAAGAGAATGTCCTTCTGAATTCAAGCCAGCTTTCTATTACAGATATGTTGATGATACATTTCTCCTATTTACCTCCAAAGAACAAGTTACCAAATTTCATGAATATTTCAATTCAAAACATGATAGCATTAAATTTACAGTTGAAATAGAAAGGGAAGGACACATTCCTTTCTTAGATATAGACATTAAAAGATACAATGGAACTTTTGTTACTTCAGTTTATAGGAAGCCCACTTATACTGGTCTTACTACACAGTATGACAGCCTCATTCCCCAAAGATACAAAACAAATCTAGTCCAAACTCTAGTCATGAGAGCATATAAAATTTCTAAAACTTATCATATTTTTTGTGAAGAAATAGAGTTCATTAAGAACACACTGAGAAAAAATGGTTTTCCGAATTTTGTTCTAGACAACACTATCAGGAAAACACTAGATAAGATCTTTATCAAAAAAGATCCTGTGCTCACTGTCCCAAAAGATGACATCTTTATTCATCTACCCTATATTGGCCAACCTTCCCATGCACTTGCCAGAAAGTTGACTTATGTAATAAACCATAATTACAACACAGTCACTCTTAGACCCATTTTTAAAGCTACTAATACTATTAGCAGTTTTTTCAAAACCAAAGATAAGGTTAGAGACTCCCTAAACTCGTCTACTGTATATAAATATGTATGTGGTAGCTGTAATGCTGTCTATGTTGGAAAGACCACCCGAAATCTTTCCATTAGAGTAGACGAACACAAAGGAATCTCTTTCCGGACAAAATCCAGATTGAATAAACCAATGTTTTCATCCATCAGAGATCATAGTGAAGAGAATGATCACCCAATCAATAATTGCAATTTTTCCATTATTGACTCTGCTACCTGTGATTTAGATTTATGTATTTTAGAAAGCATTTGGATATGGAAACTAAAACCTGAATTAAATGAATATAGTTCATCAACCAACCTTGAAATATTAAAATAATACAGTCACCCCCGTATCCATTTTCTTCTTCTTGGCACGGGTTGTGTGCTCTTATTTCTTGACACTTTTACTCTGTGTATAACCAACCAACATAAAGCAAGTATGTATGGTATTTTATGAACCTGTGTTTTACCTTTTTGATGCTTTTGTATTATTCTTAATTATGTTTACTTTTACTATTTTATTACTTTTAACATGTATGTTTTTATTCTTATATTACAGTCACTGATGATGAGTATTGTAATACTCGAAACGTTTGAAATAAATAATGTTCCCTGCTGCCCTGGCTGTTAACTTCCTTATATATATATATATATATATATATATGTATGTATGTATGTATGTATATATGTATACACACACACATATATACATATATATATATATATATATATATGTGTGTGTGTGTGTGTGTGTGTGTGTGTGTGTGTGTGTGTGTGTGTGTGTGTGTGTGTGTGTGTGTATGCGTGTGTTTGTGTGTGTGTGTGTGTGTGCTTGTTTGTGTGTCTATGTGTAGGGTGAGAGAAAGAAAAAGAGAAAGAGAAAGCTGGAGAGAGAGTGCGTGTGTTATCTTTTACTAAACTTTGATTGGAATAACAATAGAAATTCTGAAGGAGAATAATTAAACATTGTAAATGTAACACGCAAATGATAAATGGATTACTTTCTGCAACTAAAAAGCGACTTCGAAACGCACATAAAGCTTTGTAGCAAGCTAACTTTATTCTTTCTCTTCACGACTTCCTACTAAAACACTTTTAGAAAATGTTCAAAATATTTTGCCAAATCGAATCTAAACATAAGCTGGAAAAAATAAAAGTAACCTGCAAGACT
>NW_028234417.1:20999823-21012323 GCF_977035675.1 Penaeus japonicus
TCATTAAAATCCATTCTCTCTTCCTTCCCTTTTTCGCTTTCTATATAATATGTCTACCTCCCTTCCCTTCTCTCTCCACACAAGCGTTGGTATTTTGACACAACAACATTTTAAATCGTGAGTATGGAATGCGTCGTTGATTTGGCCTTGCATATATTATATCATATATTTCATCCCATCTAAAGTGCTTTCAGAGAGTCCCTTGCTATCCAATTTCCCAAGTGGCCTATGGATTTGAGAAATGTAAAAGAGGGATTTTTTTTACTTTAGTTGATAAAAAAAAAACTATATTTTCCGACTTTGTTTTCTCCACTTATTAAAGTCTCTTTGACTGTTTGGCTAATTTTATATGAATCTTAATGTTTGCGGATGATTATTTTTGAATGCTAAGAGAGCAAGTGCACGTTACTTAAACATGAATAATAACAGCAGCATAGTGAATACATACATCTAGTTACCAAATTTAGGCAAATGGACAAGCTTTTGCATCTGTTTTTTCTATCTGTGAACTAATTCGGTCTACGAATCATTAGTCCCACCCGTCTTCTTGTAGATCTTTGCCTAACATTTCCTACCTCATTTCCTCTCATTGTGACATGACCTAAGACCTCTGAACTTCCCCCAAAACTCCCTCCCTATACCCGTTATCTCCAATGTCTGTTGGCCTATCTTGTCTCTCTACCCTTATATTTCGTCAAAACCATATATATACCCGTTGCCGCCAATCTTCTCTGCGTCGCTTGATCAATAGGGACGTCCCGAATTCTAAAAAAAAAAAATTGGCCGTGCAAAACATCACACACACACTTTCACTAATCTTCGTGTACTCTACATATTTAACCTTCTGTTTTTAAGAACGTCCTCCATCATGCCTTTTTAGCAGCTGACATTTACCTCTCGATTTCATCCGTGTATCGTCCATCCTGTGACATTTAATTTACTTGGCAATTAAACGCTTGTAGGTTACTCATTCCATTTGTGCATTTCCAATTGGAACATTGCAACATCAATTTAGTTATCTCCATACCCTCCGTCTTCTTAGTGTTACGTTCAAACCTCTTCTTTTCCCCGCCATAGGAGTAGCGTCCGCAATAGTTCAAGGTTTTTCTTTTGAATCCTCCACCAGGGCATCATCTGCATAAGGTATATAGTTCACGCTGATGCCACCAATCTTTGTTCCTTCCAATCCTTCATAACTCTCCCGCAGTAGAGCAAAATAGATCAACTGACAAGATGTAGCCTTGCCTTAATCCTCTTCTCCCATTCACTGCCCTACTGACATGTCCTTACTGCTGCCTTCTGCTGCCAGTACAAATTTCGAATTATTCTCATATCCTTTTAACTTACTTCCATTTATTAGTTGTGCGTGCTTGGCAGTACCAAAAGCTTTTCCAAAATTGATAAAGTAGAAATATAATAATCATGCGCTGCTCTGCGATCTCCCTCTGAGCTTTGCCTCTTATTTCCCTTACTTAAGTCATATTGCATATAAATGTTGATACATTTATGCTACTCCTTGATCTACTTCATATATATATATATATATATATATATATATATATATATATATATATATATATATATATATATATATATATATATATATATATATATATATAATATATATATATATATATATATATATATATATATATATATATATATATATATATATACATATAATAACTACCTATTGAGCAGTAGTGATGATTGTTCTATGTTTTCCACACTTCAACATACTAACCTCCTTGATATTGATATGAAGATTGACCTTTGCATCCCTTGTGAAATAATACCTGAATAAAATCCTTTATTTAATGAAACGCTTATCATTTCAACATCAAAGTTTCTAAATGTGGTATTTCTATCCTGATGTTTTCTTTACCTGTAACTTCTTCCTTTTTCGGAATCCGCAATTTACTTCGTCTGTTCAAGTTCCCTGCTACGGGATATTCTGGCGGTCTGTCTATATCATTATGCATTTCAGTTATATATTCTATCTCTCTGTCTCTATTATGACACTGCCATCCCTATATTTTATAACACCAATATTTGGGTAACGTTTGCATCTTCCTAGATTCTTCTTCTCTTCTTGTCTCGCCTTATTCTCGTGTCCATCGACTCTAAAGTATCATCTTCCACCCCTTTCTGCCGAACACTTTCTTGTCTGGGCGCCACGCCGTCCGCTACTTCCGCCACCGACTAGAATTCTCATCGTCCTTCATCGTCCAGTTGCTGACACTCATACGCCGATACCTGTATTTCACAACAACGTCATACCTTTCTGTCAGTTCTTCATCTGTCTTCGAAGTCACAAATATCTCTTCTTATCCCTCATATTTCTCTTGGTTGTCTCTATGCTGCTGCTGCTATAACTGGGGCATAGCCACATACACATTCCTATAAATCACTATACTAGAGAATATTTTATATCAGGAAATTATTAGGGAAACAAAACTTAGACCCTGCGAAAAAGCTACATATTGCAAAGTATAGAGTGCAGTGTGGAGTAAACACGTATTGTCCATATTAGAAATCTCTCTCTCTCTCTATATATATATCGAATTTATGCCTTAAAACCTACTACTAACATACTACTTCACAATAGTTTCGTTTGAGTGTCATATTGTTTCTGGACGGGTGCTGATAAAAAGGAATGCATGAGCAACTTCATGTGAACATCATATGTTAATATATATAAATATTCATGCAAAACAGCGATGGGAATAAGCCCAATTATTTATGCATGCATGTGAATACAACCGTACATACACACGTTGAATCTGCAGAGAGGATAAAATCTACAAGAGAAAAAGACGAAGCAGCTACTCCCAGCTGAAGCATCAGCCAAGGCTTACAAATTATTATTCTTTTTTCTTCCCTGCATCTTTAAACAGACAGACGCACCATCTAACGCGACTGCTCACGCGATCACACAGCTGTCACAAATGCCGACAGCAACAGCATAACGCTCTGACAGCATGCGTGTAGAAGAAGCAGCCAACGCAGGAATATATTATTGCGTCGAATGAGAAAGACGCAGCGCCGCTTTTGCGTTCTTAGGAGTCTGAGTGTGTGTGGTGGAAGGGTTGTACTTGTTTTCTCGTTTCATTCGATTTATTACAGGTTGAGCAAGATGATTTCTCTTTAAGTAATATTGTTGTTGTTGTTTTTTCAGGCTTTGCGTTTGTCACTTTGTATATTAGATTCAAGAAAGGAATTGAATATTATCTCGTATGCAAATCCATCATCAGCTTTTAATGCACCGGTTATTATCCTGCTGACAATGATAGGCAGAAATAGTGAATTAGTTAGCCGCAAAAACTGTAACCATTTTTTTTCCTTTCTCTTATCCTATTTCTCTTTCCTATATTCCCTTTTTTCTAAATTTCTCCCGCCGTTGTATTTTTTACTCCATGATTACTTATCCTTCCCTCTTACATCTCTCCTTAAAAGCTTTCAGGATCAAGGAAAATCCCTCAGAGCTCCTATATATCCAAATATAAAATGATTGTATGACCCGGAAGAAAAATGACTCTCAGAAGAGGGTCAGTCGTATCTTTTCCTTTTTATGAGAAATGGAGAAAGATGGATGAGGGACTATTGTCATTATGATAAAGTACAATGCAAAGCCGCCTCCGTCAGCTATTCCAGTGCAGATCGATGAGCATTACAGTTAAGGAGGCTTAGAAAGGACCTTCACTGGTGCTGCCCATAAAATAACCAATCAGCGTTAAGTATTTTCTTATTCCAAAGATATTCATAATACTTCTGACGCAGTTATGACAAAGATATTTACAAACCTTAATTGTGCATTTTTAAAAGGATGCTATAAGGTATATCATGAGAGTGTAAATAGAGAATACTCTAGTAATCAATCTTAATGTTCTAAAGACATTCACAAACACAAGCACACACATAATATATGCAGAGGGCCATTCACACATGTCCAGGTTCCAAAACACACACATACAAATGAATGGCAAAAAATGGTACAATGGTAGAAAAAGACATCACACAAAAATAGGTGTATTGAAAGATGACGATATTGTCATCCAGTCATCACCAACCTCTAACTTTTTTTCTTACTATACATATGAGACTTCAATAAAGCACATATGATTCAATATCATTGGTAGAGTAATTATTGTTTTATTTTGTTTCCGTCGCTTTCATAATTTTCCGTTTTCTCTGGTGTCCGTTTGTCTGTAATCCTGTCTGTAATAGGAGGATAAGCCTACTTTTCTACAGGTAGTTATGAGTTGGGTTACATCTATTATGAAGCAAACAGAGCATTAAGATATATTATTATAGCATACGGATCGTCAAATTCTTTCATTCAATATTTGACTTAAGCAATAGTTCACGTACACAGTATACATGTAAGCGAGAAAATTTACAGCCTCAGCCGAATGAACTTGGTGGAAAACGTGTAAGAGAGCGAGAGAACAAGTGTACGCGATTGAATTTGTGTCGTGTAGTATGTAAATGCGCAAAAAATGGTAAATACGCAGCCTGAGTGAAGAGGACGAGCATGGGGAGTGTGTTACGTGCCAAGGTGTTTGATTAAGACTATCAGATGCAGAGGTAAAAAATGACCTTTAAGGCAGCACTGGCTTCCAGAGGGTGATTAGCTTCAAGATCAGGTATTATTCATAAAGCTATTATAAAAAATTGATTAACATTTCTTTAATGAAAAGTTCATAAAGTTCTAATAAATTACTATCAATGTAAAAAAATAGCAAAATCTGATCCCGCATTGCAAAGTCGAAAATTCACCACAAAATTAAAAATTATTTGTTAAACGGTATATCAGATTTAAAAAGTCTTTTATTCTTTAAAAAGATGCATGTTAAAACACTAAAAATATGCAATTTTCCGCTCCGACACGGAATAGAAAATGGATAACCACTTTGTAATAAAATGAATAACGAAAATGATATGTCTGAGCAATAAAAGATTAGAAGTACAAATGAACATTGAAAAAACCTGAGATCAATTTAGATATGAAGTTCCTTGTCGAATGCATAACAACATAGCCACTAGATAATAAAATTAGACAACTTTTTCTTCAAGAGACAATCCAGGGAAACAAACAGAGAACAATCCGATCTGGGTTGTGTCTTGCTTTCTTCCAAGAGAATGAACTATTTGCAACCCTGTGCCTAAATAATATAAGATTCAGGAACGGCAGTCATATACTTATAGCTTCGATCAGAGTTTGGCCGTGGCCCAAAAAAATATTGACATTCCTTAATATCATAAGGAAACAGTATATAGCTCTAAAATGATAAGAAACTATTTTTTTTAATATATTTAAGATAAAAAGTAAATGTTGAACTTCAAACTGAAGCAGCTAGAACAAATTCTTCCTCTTTTCTACCCTTTATCTTAGTAGTTCATGGTTCCTAATAAAACACATTTATAAGCATTAACAGAAATGCACTGAATGAGTTGATTTTCTCATGAAGAACCAGATTCTGGGTATTCTGGGGCTTGATAGCAGGGGATAGTAAAAGCGTTCGCATCCTAGCTGCTTCTTGAGGACGCTCGGAGTGTGACGGCATCCCCGTCTCACAGACATGGCCGAAATCTTCACCCGTAAGTGCCGTGTAAACGGAAAGCGGTGAGGAAATTCATGTTTATTATACCGCTGAATGAGAAAATATTCTTAGTTAGAGATGTAGAGACAAGGGTATTTTGTCGCGAAATTATTTACGCTATCAGTCCAGGCAGTAAAACTTTATACCCAAATACCGTAGACTTTTTAATTCTGGTTCCTAGAACTGAGCGACATGACTAACATGCTAGTTGGCTTGCCTCTCGGTGTCTGCTGGGACCTCGAACCATTATGTGCAGGAGGTGGCTATTGTAGCTATATAGTGCGTGTTTCAACTTTGTGTTACTGAGGCCCTGTACACGTTTCTGTTTGTATGTGTTTCTTTGAATGTCTGTCTGAACGTATTACTGTACTTGTGCCTGTGTAAGCGTGTGTGTTTGCGATTTTGTTGTTGTTGCTGTTGTTCTGTGTGATGGAGAGTACATATATGTTTACGGTTGGAGTGGTATGCTTGTGTGTGCAAGCATGTGTGTATGTACAACATAGCTTGTTTGATTTTATTTGAATATGTCTATATAACATATTTCGCTTTCAGATACACAGCACATTGCCTAAACATCTGCAGATACAACACATACTCAGATACGGCCACACAACAAGCAACGTACCAAACATGCACAAACTCACACATACAACACAATAGGCAAACACTGACACACAGGTCCATCCATCTCCCCAAAACGCAGAATGGGCAATCCTCGGCGGTGTTTTCGGTACAAGAGATGTCAATTATTCACCATTATTCTTTCAGAGAATTCGATTTCTTCCGCCCAATCCTCCCCTTCCAGCCCTTCCCACCCCAACCCATCCCCTCCCTTCCCTTCCCTTCCCTTCCCTTCCCTTCCCTTCCCTTCCCTTCCCTTCCCTTCCCTTCCCTTCCCTTCCCTTCCCTTCCCTTCCCTTCCCTTCCCTTCCCTTCCCTTCCCTTCCCTTCCCTTCCCTTCCCTTCCCTTCTCTTCCCTTCCCTTCCCTTCCCTTCCCTTCCCTTCCCTTCCCTTCCCTTCCCTTCCCTTCCCCTCCCCTCCCTTCCCCACCCCTCCCAATAATAATGATCATGATAATGATATAAAATGTAAGGATGCTGATGATAACGATGATAAAGATGATACGGATAATGATAATACGAATAATGGGGGTGATAATGATACTAACAATAATGATAATAGTAATTGTAATGATGTTAATGGTAATGATAATGAAGATAATGATAAAAATAATTATGATACTGATAGAAATAATAATAATAACGTTGATAATGATAATAATGGATAATAATGATAATGATAATAATGGATAATAATGATAATGATAATAATGGATAATAATGATAATGATGATAATAATAATAATAAAACGGAAATGATAATAATTATAATGATGATAATAATAATAATAAAACGGAAATGATAATAATTATAATGATAATCATAAACATAATGAGGAAAATAGTAATAATGATAATAATAGTAATAAAAAATATATATGTTATTGATAAAATAGTAACAGTAGAAGAAATGTATGAATGAGACTAAGAGCCTAAGAAAGAAAGCAGCGAACATCATAACTAGGGCAAGAAACGATCGTGCAGCGCCCTCAGGTTTCTTTATACTCCCTCAGTGTAACATCTCCGAGACTATCAGCAGGTACATAGGTACTACCGTGAACATAACAAACACGTCCGGCGTAAAGATAGGAGATTTGGCAAGACACAAGAAACCGCTCACAAGCAACCCCGACAGTGCCGATTACTATATTCCCTGCAGTACATGCGAAAAAAAGAGTATTACGGTGAAACAGGACGTGGTTT
This sequence comes from Penaeus japonicus, assembly GCF_977035675.1. Lineage (NCBI taxonomy): Eukaryota > Metazoa > Arthropoda > Malacostraca > Decapoda > Penaeidae > Penaeus > Penaeus japonicus. The sequence continues at coordinate 21,007,251 of NW_028234417.1, forward strand.
TGACACCAGGATGAGCGAGCATCGAGAAGACATCCGTCACCACAGGACTTCCAACGCCATGGTGGCACACGTAGATGAGGCGGGACATCTACCAGATTGGAAGCAAGCAAAAGTCGTCAACAAAGGATCGCAAAAGATGCATACATCGCGACAAAAGAAAACATGAACACCGCGTCGGGAAGATTTAAACTATCCAAGGTCGCGGCAGCATCAATTATGCGGATAACTACCCACAGGTCGACAACGTCAGGTGAACCTTCAGCTCTCATTTGATATATATATTCGTTGTGTATTTTCCCTTGTTATGTATTTTTGAGAAAGACTTCCGTCGAAACGCGCCAAATACATCTCTTGTGTGTTTAGATATTCAGTCTCATTCATACATTTCTTCTACATTTGTCGCTTTGAACTCTGTTCATAATAACAGTTATAATAATGACAATGATAATGATAACAATGGTAATGATATTACTAGTGCAATGATAATAACAATAGTAATGGTAATGATAACAATTGAAATGTGATAATAGTAAAAATGATAAGGATAACAGTAATAACAATAATGATAATACTATTATTGATAATGATGACATTACTTATTTGCTATAATGATAATGATCTTGACAATAATAATGATAATGACAACAATAGTAGTAGTAATAAAATATGCTGATGATAATGATAATAATAACAATAACAATGCTAACAATAATGATGATAACGATAATAATAATGATTTAAGTAGTAGTGCTAATGATAATAGTGATGATGATAATAATGAAAATGACAATGGAAATTATAAAAATAATGACAATGATGATAATAATAGTAACAACAACAATGATTGACATAGTGATCACGATAATGATAGTGAGAAAGAGACAGGGATAATTCTTGCCTTGCCAGTCAGGAAAGACAAGACAAATGAAAACAGGAAGGAATTAAGGTAGACACCATTGTAAAGATGGTAACAGCAAGGAGACAAGAAACTATACAAAAGTTTAAGGATAAGGAGGAAAGAAAATGGGGAAGATTAATAATGGATAGGAGAAAAAAGAGCAAGAAGACAAACTGAATGAAACAAAACAGAAAAAGGTCAGAAGCAAAGACAAACTGAACGAAACAAAACAGAGAAAGGACAGCAGTAAATACAAACTGAACGAAACGAAACAGAAAAAGGGCAGCAGTAAAGACAAACTGAACGAAACAGAAAAAGGACAGCAGTAAAGACAAACTGAACGTAAAGAAACAGAAGATAACAGCAGCAAAGACAAACTCAACGAAACGAAACAGAAAAAAGGACAGCAGCAAAGACAAACTCAACGAAACGAAACAAAAAAAAGGACAGCAGCAAAGACAAACCAAACCAAACGAGACAGAAAAAGCCACCAAAGAACAAAAAGCAAGTAGCGAACAAGAAAAGGAGAGAGGACAAAAGAGAGAGAGGCATGAACACAAGGAACATTAGCCCCGTTCACAGGAGTCAGTAAAGCATAGCGAGATTCCAGCCAGACTAAGCGAGAGAGTCTCCGCGCCTCATAGCCGGGGGCGCACACGCAGCACATACTTCCTTAAAAGCTTTCATTCAGATTGAGCAAGTTCAAGAGCATTCAGCTGAGGGACCTTGAGACGGGGACATCATTTGAAACATCACCATGTGACCAGTAGTTAAGCTAGAGAGGAATATAGTCATATGTAAAACAAATATAGTCAAATATATATATATATATATATATATATATATATATATATATATATATATATATATATATATATATATAAGCACGCACGGATCATGTTCTATTTGGGGTATTCCACTAGAATATGTGCTAATATGTAAACCAAATGAGGGTTTTTACCCTTAGATTTTATAGTTTATTTCACTTTAGCTTTTTATTTCACTCATTTCTATAGATCAGTGTTTTATGCATGTATGTCATAGTAGTAGCTGTAGAAGCAGTAGTAGTAGAAGTGCTATTGGTAGTAATAGTTGTTGTAAAAGTAATAGTAGTAGTAGTCGTAGTAGAAGGAGTAATGGTAGTATTAGTTGATGTAGAAGTGGTATTGGTAGTAGTAGTAAATAGCTAAGAAGCAGTAATAGAGGTAGGTATTGAGATAGTAACAGTAGTAGTAAGAATAGTAGTATTAGTAGTAGTGATAGTAGTAGTAACAATAGTAATAGTAGTAACAAGAGTAATAGTAGTAGTAATAGTAGTAGTAGTAGTAGTAGTGGTAGGAGTGGTATTGGTAGTAGTAATAGCTGAGAAGTAGTAATAGGTGTAGAGATAGTAACAGTAGTAGTAGCAGCAATAATAGTAGTAGTAGTAGTAGTAGTAGTAGTAACAGTAGAAGTAGTAGCAGTAGTAGTAGTAATAGTACTAGATGAAGGAGTAGCAGTATTCACAGTAGTGGTAGTAGTAGTAGAAGTTGTAGTAGTTGTTGTTATCGTTGTTGTACCATCATCGTCACCATCAATTCATTCAAATTCAAATCAATGTAATTGTCAGAAACTAACCATGGTAGATGAGTCAGTTCTGCGTGGATCTACAAGGCAGAATCCACTTTAGTTGTGAAGTGAGAACAGACGAAAAAATGGTTGCACATTTTTTTCTGATTAAATGACACTCGGTTTCTTCATTTCAGTCCAGATAATTCACATTTTCCATTAATGCAATCATCAAAAATAAAAATATTTTTTTTTGTTGTTTCCTCTTTATTAACCGTTTTCATTTTATATATTTCACTAGGACTGCCAACGCATTTTCCCGCGTTTTATTTCTTTAACTGCGCAGTATTACTTCTGTTAACAATCCATCTTATCTTCCCCACGCCGCACAGGATCATTACTGCAAAACTACAGTATATCTCCTAGGATACTCCGTTTCTGCCGGCAATTTGCAACCTGATAACAAATGCTGAACCCTTTCTCGCTCTTCCTTGCACACGCTGCAATTCTCTGGTATTTCCTCCATCCATCTTGTCTTCTATCCTCTATTTCTAAACGTCCGTTCTTGTACAACAAAAACTGCGTTTGTTTTCCTCGGTTTAAAACGGTTTGCAAGTCGCCATGTATCTCTCTCATGTATCATGTGTCTCTTATATATACCATATATCTCTTGGCACTTATCACTCGTCGTGTATCTTGTATACTTCATTTTGTATGCTGTTTACCTTGGTTCTAAATTCTCGCTTCCCTCAGTAGTTTCATAACTTAATTCACTTTCAGTTCCCACGCCCTTCCTTCCATCTGCTTTCTGTTGTTTGGATGCCGTCTTTCCTTAAGCCAAGCGCTTTTAAAGCGTCTTCTGTTTCCTTCATGTCTGAAATCTCTCTCTCTCTCTCTCTCTCTCTCTCTCTCTCTCTCTCTCTCTCTCTCTCTCTCTCTCTCTCTCTCTCTCTCTCTCTCTCTCTATCTATCTATCTCTCTTCCTCTCTCTCTCTCTCTCTCTCTCTCTCTCTCTCTCCCTCTCTCTCTCTCTCTCTCTTTCTCTCTCTCTCTCTTTCTCTCTCTCTCTCTCTCTCTCTCTCTCTCTCTCTCTCTCTCTCTCTCTCTCTCTCTCTCTCTCTCTCTCTCTCTCTCTCTCTCTCTCTCTCTCTCTCTCTCTCTCTCGCTCTCTTTCTCTCTCATCATATATTTCTTTCAATTTTTCCTTTCCATGACACTTTAATCCATTTGTTTCCTGGTTTCATTACTTGGCATACCATTCTCACACAAAATACAATGCTCATTTACACCGTTTTCTCTTTCCAACTTTAGTCTTTCGTCTCTCCCTTGTTTATGTATTTGGTTCTCCTTTTCATGGTCCTTTCAACGCGGTCTACGTCATTCTTGAAAAAATCTATAATTTTTTCTCATGATAACACTGTTCTTTTTCACCCTTTGCGCTACTCCTCATGCCATGATATGTAGACTTTTTTTTCTTATAAATCCTTCACCTTCATTTTGTCATCTTCCAGATCTCTGGACAATATCATCGTAGATTTGATCAGTGATGTGATGCCAACATTCAAACTACCATCCTCAATATCTGTTAGACTCATCATCTTTATCATTATCTTAATGACAATGAACATCATCATTATCGATATTACTACCATTACTGCCAAACCATTATTAACAATGGCTATCATTTATCATTTCTATCAGTGTCATTGGAATACGCACAGCAAACATATATGAAAGATGTCTGAATTGTTTTTTCAAATTAACCTGAAGTGAGAAATTCTAGGAGTTAATGCCAGCCAATAAATGCTCAGAGCCACCTGATTTACTCTCGCATCGCCGAGCACTTGCATATTTTTTAACCTACTCGCGTTCACCAGCCTCCAGCGGTTGTATAAGAGCATCAGAGTGTTAGGTGAAATACCATTTATGTCTGTCATTGATGTGTGCCGAATAAAGAAATAGACAGAGAGGGTTGACAAAAGTGTCTGTGTTTCATTTCACTGGATTTCACTGCTACAATTGTAAATTTCAGGTTATCCGTGCAACGTGGATGATGTCAGTTAGAATTCATATCCATTGCTTGTTTTGTATGTGCGTTTAGTTGATTTACTTTGCGGAAGTGTTAGTCTGTGGGACTGAGAATTCTGTCATGTTTGGAATTTTGAAAAAGACGCAGAATAGGGTTAGATAAAAAAAAACTTTGATAGTATTGCAGATTGTTATTTCTCAGTGTAGCCGAATTAATACTACAGGGATGAGGAAAACCGTTGCATAATCAAATCATGAACTCATGTGCACGTCCGGCGACTGTCTGAGAGCCAAGGAGAGTAACATGTAAGTATATATGTGCATCTGTCTGTTCCATGCGTGTGTATGTGTGAGCGCGTGTTCATGTGTGCGTGACTGTGTGTGTGTGTGTGGGGAGGGGGGGGGGGGTGAGTAGGAGTGTACGTGCTTGTGTGCGTGTTTGGGTACGTACATGTGTATGTGCGCGCAAGTGGTGTGTGTGTGTGTGTGTGTGTGTGTGTGTGTGTGTGTGTGTGTGTGTGTGTGTGTGTGTGGATAGAATGGTAAATATGTGGATAGAATGGTAAATATGTGGATAGAATGGTAAAATATATCTACAT
>NW_028234417.1:21064823-21067323 GCF_977035675.1 Penaeus japonicus
TTTCCTTCCCCCTGTGTGTACATCCTCCTCCACCCTCCCTCCTTGACCTTAAAAGACACGGGTAAATATATCATATGATTTTATTGTTTATTAAGCAAGGCCTCCATGGTACGACAATGAAACCTTCAGAGAGGCCTGGCAAACCCCCTTGTCAATCCTGATGTCCCATAACCACCGATCTTGAAGACCTACTTACTCTCACAACCGTGTGGCATTGTTGCACAATCAGATAAGGTTTATCCAGGTTTGTTGCATTTTCACAATCATGTTATGAGAGAGATGCAGTAATGAGCACTATTCTTTCATTCCTTTTCATTTCTGTAGATACATATTAGCCATATAGAATATGAGAAATGAATCATGCTTTCCCCCATTTGGTATTCATATTAATCAGCTACAATCTAAAATGATTTTCAATTAGTTCGTATTTGGTCTAGTTTGAACTGTCTCATTCAATAGACAAATTCGAACTTTATTCATTTTCTTCATATATCATACACATAAGTTAAGCTTAACCAAGTCACTTGCCGAACAAATGCAATTAGCCATAAAAGACTTTTGCAAACTAGAGCACAGAGATACTAGGGTTGCAATATAACGTTTTGTTTCCCTGTGAATCTTATCCGATATATCAATCATTTCTTAAATATTTCCGACTCGGATCAGTTTCATGATTATCATCACTTTTCGTTTCTTGTATGATTCCGGTGAGAATTCATACTTATCGCTTAATCTGCTAACTTTTTCGCCGGTCAAACGCAATTTAGCCATAAAAAAATATTCCCGAATAGAGCCAGAGATGCTAGGGTTGCAAGTAAAATGTTTTGTACCTGCTACGAGCCAACTATCCGACGTGTCAGTTATTATACAGAATATTCCCGACTCGGATCTGTTTCATTATTATTTTTATTATTCATTATTCGTACGATTATTCGCCTGTATAGTGCATTTTTTTCCTTCTTTACGAGACTGATTTTATTGTATTAGCTAATTATCACGAAAGAAAATATTGAATGTTGATTTCAGTAAAGTATTAATTTTAATTTATTGTTAAGAGGAACAATTCCATACGAACTCCAGTCTCTTTCTTCTCTTTGGTCCTGTATGTATAAGGTTATCAAGCAGATAAGTGGAACGCCAAGAACCACGAAACGAGGCCCGGAATACGATCACCCAGAACACAATGGTGTGGGTGCCCAGCAGTAGCAGACGCCAAAAATGCCCAGAAGAGAGAGCATGGCTGTCGTTTCCCAACCAAAAGTGTGGACACCCATCAAAGAAGACAGCCGGACATCCTCAGCTAATTACATGAAAGACCTGCTTGTAAAACCAACAAGCAGCAGTCAAGGACATAAGAAATATAGAAAACAAAGAAAATCAGAATCCGACACAAGGGCGAAGGCGCGTGGACAACACCAGCAGAGTTTGAGGTTGACCTGAACCATGCAAAGCCGGACAAAAAGTTCGCCCTTTAAGGATGACTTCATCTTAACGGCTTTATGGCAAGCATAAGTAGCCGTCGAGCAATATGTGAGATGTACCTTAAGTGCCACTTGAGGACAGGTTGGTCACCACGTGGTAATCTGCGTCGTGTCCAGGCGGAGGAGGAAAAAGTCGAACTGGAACCCACCAATGACATGACCTGGCTTGCCCTCCCTCTCTCTGTCCACACCATTCTCTCTCGGGATACCACATCTTTCCGTCCAACGCCCGGCGTGCGGGTGGCGCCCTCACCCCCTGTGTGACCCAGCTGCTCCGCGCCGAACCGACGCTCACCCCTGTGACCTCACCTCAGCAACACGCCTATTTAACAAGCTACCACAGTAAATATCACCATATCCATATGTGCTGTTAAACTCTCTCTTCTCTCTCTCTCTCTCTCTCTCTCTCTCTCTATATATATATATATATATATATATATATATATATATATATATATATATATATATATATATTCTCTCTCTTTCTCTCTCTCTCTCTCTCTCTCTCTCTCTCTCTCTCTCTCTCTCTCTCTCTCTCTCTCTCTCTCTCTCTCTCTCTCTCTCTTTCCATTCTCTCTCTCTCTGTATACATATGTATATAGATAGATAGATAGATAGATAGATAGATAGATATAGATATAGATATAGATATAGATATAGATATAGATATAGATATAGATATAGATATAGATATAGATTGATAGATAGATAGATAGATAGATAGATAGATAGATGTGTATATGTATATATATATCATTATTATTATCATATATATATATATATGTATATATATATATGTATGTATGTATGTATGTATTTATGTATAATATATATGTATATCTATCTATCTATATATATATATATATATATATATATATATATATATATATATATATGTGTGTGTGTGTGTGTGTGTGTGTGTGTGTGTGTGTGTGTGTGTGTGTGTGTGTGAGTGTGTGTGTGTGTGAGTGTGTGTGTGTGTGTGTGTGTGTGTGTGTGTACATATGTATACGTATAAT
>NW_028234417.1:21084823-21087323 GCF_977035675.1 Penaeus japonicus
ATGAGTATGATAATATTAAAAATAATTATACTAATAAGGAAAACAAGAAATACGAGGATTATGCGGCTGCTATGACTAAAAAGAAGTTACATAATAGTCAGATTAATGCCGGTTATAATGATGATAACGATAATGACAACAATGATAATAACAATAACAAAAATAATAATAGTGATAGTAATAAGAATAATGATTATTACTATATCAATACTAAAAAAAAATGATGATAGTAATGGTAATAATGATGATTATCATATTGAGAATGATAAATAATAATGATGATAATCATAAAATTAGTAATGATGATAATGATGATAATAATAATGATAATAACAATGACATTAATAATGATAATGATTACAATGATGATAAAAATAGAAATAATATTATTGATAATGATGATAACATTATCAATATCATTATGATATATAATAATTATCATTTATCATCATAATAATGATAATAATAACTTAACTATAATAATGATAATGATAATCCAGGAAACGGGAGCAAATAACGTAATGATAGTAGAGTAATATCCAAAGAAGAGCATTGTGTCTTCTGGGGAGTGAGGGCGACCGCTGCCGTCCCAATTTCATCATGAGTATGTTTTTCTTTTTTTATTGTTGTTGTTGTTGTTGTTGTTTTCCTCAACTTTAAAATGAAGTAAGAATGATGCAAAAATGAAAATAAAAACTTTCATACAAAGAATGAAGTGTATGGAACAGGAACTATACATAACTATAAGATGGTTACATTGTGAGGTGATGGTTTAGATATAATATTGATCACAAATTTCATAGTCTAAAATGTATATGGATGAATGAAAAAGAAAATATCTGCAGCATGTAGACTGGTTTTATTTTTTGAAATTAAGTTTGGCGAGACTATTTAAGTTAATCAGGTAATCCTTCCATCAACATATGGTCAGATAAAGACATAATTGTATAAAATACCAGCAATGGTTACCGTCATGGTCAACATATTTCTTATTTTTACAATTGTTAGTAGCAATAGTAGTGATAGTAGCTGTGATCTTAATTTTGATATCCATAACGCCTAAAATTCTCTATACAAGAAAAGATACAAGGGTTTCGTTACAAATCGAGCCAGACCATCACCCCAAAGGAATCTGATGAAGAAGAGACATCTTTGTGAGGGTGATCATGCACCGGCCTCTTCAAAGGCGATCTTTCAGAAGAGTATGAATGACGGAGAGAGAGAGAAGAAGACGCAGGCGGCACATCCTCCCTCTCCCTCTCCCCTCCCCAAGCCAAACCATAAAGAACATAATTAGATAACACTGTCATCATCATCATCTCCCGCTCCAGACCGTGCCAGAGGTGACTCAATCGCGTTCACCCCATGGAAATATTTTAATTGATTGAATTCTATTGCAAAGCAACATAGAAACAGCGTCAGTGACCGAGGGTGATACTATCAGTTAATTTCCGGAGCCCCGTCTGACTCAGAGTTTGGTGTCAGGCATTACTACTCATTACAAGGGAAACCGATGAGCTGCCTCGCGTTCTCCCTCGGGCGAACGTAATACCCTGAAAAATATCAACATTTATTACACGCTTACGTAAAGTACTTATGCGGTAGGAGTAGCATTTGAGTATGATATGGCATGTTGGATGTTAATCAACCTATTTAGAATAAAGAATAAAGCATCCCCGTTATTTAACCCTCCGGTGTTCCGCGTGCTATGGAAATAACCGATCTGAAAAGACTTGATTGCGCCCATACACTCGCCCGTTAAATCTACCCATCAAGGCCGGCCTCAAGAAAGGAAGTTCGTAATCACGTTGGCTGCATAATGGGCGAAGTCAGATTCAGTTACAGAAGTCTGGAAATTCGTGAACAAGGAGCATCAACGACCCGTATGAACTAACCCGATCTTTCTAGTAATTTCTCTTGCTCTCATTCTCTCTCTCTCTCTTTGTGTATTTGTCTATCTTTTTTTTCTTGATCTGCCATGGTATGTCGTTTTATCACAATCTCTCTCGCTTTCTAATTATCCTATTTCCTTCTCTCTGTCTGTATCTCTCTCTCTCTCTCTCTCTCTCTCTCTCTATATATATATATATATATATATATATATATAATATAAATATATACACGCACACACACACACACCCACACACACACACACACACACACATATATATATATATATATATATATATATATATATATATATATATATATATATATATGTGTGTGTGTGTGTGTGTGTGTGTGTGTGTGGTCTATGTATATATATGTGTGATATCTATAATATATATATAGATATATAATATATATATATATCATATATATATATACTTATTATATACATATATATATATACATATGTATGTGTAAATGTGTGTGTGTGTGTGTGTGTGTGTGTGTGTGTGTGTGTGTGTGTGTGTGTGTGTGTGTGTGTGTGTGTGTGTGTGTTTATAATATATATATATATATATATATATATATATATATATATATATATATATAT
>NW_028234417.1:21109823-21114823 GCF_977035675.1 Penaeus japonicus
TCGACACTTGAAATTCGTCGATTTGATTCTTGGGCGTTTTGCAGGCAGGCCATACATGCCCTTGCGTGCTTGGGAGTGACCGGCTGTCTTCTATGATGGGTTTCCATACTCTTGGTTGCTCAGATACTATATGCTATGCTCTCCTTTCTGAACGTCTCGGCGCCAGACACTATAGAGCCCCCGAACCATAGTGCTCCTTGGACGACCGCACTTCGGCATTCTTTCCGTGAATCTTGGCGTTTCGTTTGTTTGCTTGACAACCTAATGCAAACAGGGCAAAGAAAGGAGAGAAAGAAAGGCGAACAGAGTAGGATGGAAGTATACATAACTAAATCCGTTTTTATATGAATTTGCAGTATTTATGCTATTTCTTTATAGATAGACAAAGAGACGGAGTTGTCTGCAGAGACCCACGAGGGACATTCTGAACTACAAGTTTCCTCACATTGACAGGGACAAAAACTAAGGGAGACACTGGCAACCCTATAAGTCTCAAAATAAACAACATAATTCTGCAATGCAGTAGAAATATTGTGCAAGTGACCATTCATTTTTACTGTCGACAAAAAGGAATTACCGTGGGGTGCAATTATTTTACTAAATTCACTCATTTATTTAACGCCTATGGCACAATAGTCGCAGTGTCGAGTGTGTTTGTGAACAGTGTGAGATGCGAGTTAATGTCAGAGTGAGAAAGTAGATAGCGAGTCCGTGAACTTTGGGTAAAGGAGGATAAGGTGTAATTGAATATAAATAAGCAAGTGAAGGTAAATGCACGTGAGTAAGATGGGTAATCTCATGGTAACTTGGTAATAATTAGATACTACAATAAAATCAATCTCGTAATTTATGAAAAAATTCACTAAACGCAATCGAATGGTGAAAAATCATAAGATTGATGAAATTAATCCGAGTTTGGAATTTGACCAATCGTTATTCGTATTCCCTGTGTTTTGATTCGGGAAATGTTTTAACGGCTAATGTAAGTTAATGCTTAGACGAGTGAGGAACTTCAACCTAGCCTTATGTTTGCAATTAATGAAGAGAATGAGTAATGTTCGAATTCGTCAATTTAATGAGACAAAATACGAACTAGATGAGATTGGGTTCAGTCATCAGCTAATTACTTTGAATAACAAACTAGAATTGCATTCTTGTATTTGATATGGCTGATGTGAATATTGTTACAAATTACAAGCATATAATAGATCTGTCTACGCCCTCCAGAGTCTCGGAGGGGGTCGTGGATCCCCTTGCCCACTTCAGGAAGCTCGCTTTTACCTCTCTATTCACTCTCGCTCTCCCACAGGCCCCTTATTTTATCTCCAGAATGGCGATGATACACTCTTCCAAGTGATTATTCTATGTACTAATTATGGAATGAAATAAAATAAGTTATAAGTGTCTATATGACGTACTTTCTTAACTTAAATGTTTTAATCTTAATATTTTTAAAGTTTTAATTACCTTATGATTTCGTGTTATTGTTAAGGTTCATTTCAACATTAGTTTGACTGTTTTCATGTCTAATTACCATAGAGAACCGTCCTTACATATATGTTTTACCGCCAAGAAGTTAATGAGGGAAGGCAGAGGACGCACGGAAACGAGCTACTTGAGTGCTTGTGTGGTGAGAGGAATTTCTTTGAGAATCCTTTCAAGGGCTTTTAAGCATGAGAAAATTGGTTGTGAAGTAGACTGTATGTACAGTATTATGAACATTTTATGTGGTCAATATGCATGTAAACCTCTTTGGTGAGGTTTTACGATTTTGTTTTATTTTATTTTGGTTCCAGTAGTTTATGGTTTGTTTTACCAAGTTCTTTTGTTATATTTCCAACTCTTTTAGTGTTAGTTTCACTTTTAATTCACCTATTGTTTACTTGGTTTGTACCTCATTTTATTTTAATTTACTAGATAATGAATGTTTTTTAAGCATTTACATCCCCCTTGCTACCGACAGCTTACCGTTTTTGCCTCTCCTTGACTCAAATCACACTTTCCAGATACAATACACTCGCGCAAAACATTTACACATACATGCACGTACCTTGGTTCTCTACTTTCTTCTTCCACACATTACCTTTCTTAAACATACACAGCGTCCTCGTTAACGAAATGAATGGCAGCAGAGCTACGCTACGCTCTTTGACTCATCTCGAGAGGGATATCGTCTGTGCAGTTACTACGAGGAAGTAACATCCACGCTTGGGAGATGGGGGACGAAAATTTCATGCATGTGGCAGCGACATGAGTTCGGGAGGGGTTGGCGTATTCTAAATCGACCTTGAAATAATGGGACTTTACTGAAAAACACAACACAAATATCACAAAAAAAACGAGAAATTTCGATCGGATTCATTTGGGAGGTTCAATTTTTTGATGGCCAAAAAGCAGCGGTCCCATCACTCACCACCTGTTTGCGGTGTTCTCTCGCTTGATTCTTTAAGAACGGATACCAATACTGACAGGAACAATGGAACTAACACAAGGAATGTTTAGCTTATTGGGGGAAAGAACTTGCACAGCATCTGGTTGTGCTAGGAGAGCAAGGGAGCAGTAGCTTCAGATTACCTACTGGGTATTCGGGAGGGAGGGAGGGATTAAGGGTTAGAAAGTGAGAGCAAGATGGAGAGCAAGAGTGAGAAAGAGAGATAGAGAGAACGGGAAGATATATATATATGTGTGTGTGTGTGTGTGTGTGTGTGTATAAATATATATATATATATATATATATATATATATATATATATATATATATATATATATATATATATACACACACACACACACACACATATATATATGTGTGTGTGTGTGTGTGTGTGTGTGTGTGTGTGTGTGTGTGTGTGTGTGTGTGTGTGCGTGCGTGTGTGTGTGTGTGTGTGTGTATAGAGAGAGAGAGGGCGGGGGGAGAAAGAAAGAGAGGTGATTCAGAATGATGAAATAACTTAGTTCACAACCATGAAAAACTCCAATAATCATAACTCACCCCTAGATGTCCAATCCTTTGCTGATAGCTCATCATTCACGATTTTTCCGAAAGTAAGAATGCAGTCAAATTGCCTAGCAAGAATTTTTTATGTTAATTAAGACTTCCTCTTTTACTTTGCGTATTTTAGTTTGCTTGTTTTTCTTCTCTCACTCTTTTCAATTTCATAACAAAGATGGAAGAAAGAAAGTAGATGAAGAAGGAGACAGAGGGATGTTTGAGCAACTGATTGTTACGAATTCTATGGTTATGTTAAGTTAATAGTGTTGTCCAAGTTTTATCTTAAGCTTCCCCCCCTGTAAGGATACAGAGCCGAAAGCCAGATTCTGTACCAGTAAGCTGTTGCTCTCCGTATCGCTTATCTTAAGAACACATAATTGTTGCTGTGTTCTTATGTAGTAATGTGACCACACCATTACTTTTCATTGCCGTAACTCATCGATTGTTATGTGTCCACCCACAAGTGAAGATTTTTCACTTGCTTCAGGATCAAGAACCCCATATACTGCGGAGAAGGTTTTTGGATCTCTCTGCTGAGATCCACCGGCTGAGGGTCCCATCAAGGTGTGGAATGTGTATATCAGGCTGGGCCTTGGAAGCTGCCGCGCCGAATCGGAATATTAACAGAGCGGCTACGGTTGGCCGCCATATAAATGAGGGGCTTGGGCCATAATAGAGGTGGTGTTTTGGATCTTACCTTTGCTACCACAGCTCTGACGGAGGATCAGATGGCCGGTCGATCAGACTGTCACGAACAAGCATTATGAGATTACTGTCAACTTCTTGGGCGCTGGACCGGTCCCTGAGACACAGCACATACCAAAAAGAAAAGTAGATAAAGCTGACCCACTCCAGTGCTTTACGTGCCAGAAGAACGAGCACCACCAGGCCACTTACTCTGCAAAGCCAAAATGTGGTGTCTGTGGTCAGGAGCATAGCACAGAGGTGTGCTTCAAAGCACACAAGGAGGGCAAGCGGGACACCACTGCTAAGTGTACCAACGGCCACAAAAAGCACTACCCCTGGAACTTCGGCTGTTCCGTGAGGAAGGAAGAGCAAGCGGTCGTTGCAAAACGGCCAGACTTTATTCCAGCCCCTCCAGGCACTTATGTCCAGGGGCAAAACAAAGGGCTCCCCCCCCCCCTCCTCAGAATAGGAAGATCGCACCGCCCACATCCAAACCACCACCGGACAACTCAAACACAAAGGAGTTACCAGCCTTGGTGGCGGTTCCAGGACGGAAACAGACCCGGCAGGGGTCTGGGAACCCACAAAACCCTCCCCAAGAGCAGAAAGACCAACTCTGTTTACAGGGAAGGACTTGAGGCTCCTGCTAATGACTGTTGTCACGGCAGTTGCAACAGCAGTGGAGAGGACGGAGAAGGCAGTCAAGGTCGCCATGATGGCAATGACCCAGACTGTCGCTGCCCTGAAGGAGAGGGAAAAGAGTCCTATGGCCTCAACACCCACTCCAACTCAGGACGAGACTCCTCTCCCCATCCAACCTGCGGCCAAGACCACACTCGCAGAGCCTGTACCCAAACCTCAAAGGGTGAGGAAGCCACGACCAACCAGGGTGAAGGTCAAGGCGACCAGGGGTTCTCCACCTCCCAGGAGACCCAGCCCTAACAATGTCGTTGACGACACAGATTTAATGGACTTAGATTAGCACAATGGCACCTAATCTGAGCTTACTGCAGTGAAATATCAATGGCTTTTCCTCAAGGAATGCCCTTCTCCACACGATTGTGTGATCTCAGAACATTGATGTTGTCATGTTCCAGGAGACTTTAATGGGAGATACTATCCGCTTCTCAGGATATCATCCCTTTGTGCTGCCGAGTACGCAAGGCACCAGAGGTTTGATTACCCTTGTGCAGGTGACTATCCCCTGCTCCTTGATCGCCGATCCTGTACATGTGGAGAAGGCGTTGAACTCCTTGCCATTGAGATCCACTTGGCTGGGGGTCCCCTTTAGCTGTACAATGTGTACAGCAGGCCAAGATGT
>NW_028234417.1:21127323-21129823 GCF_977035675.1 Penaeus japonicus
TACATACCTTAACCCATTTATGCCAAGTCGGTTCTGGCTTTGCACAGTCGCAATACCGGGGTCTTCGAACACATAAGCCTAACACCTCAAGATTCTCGGACGCACAAGCCGTGAGCCTGGGCTGCCCGCTCGCTCACCCCGAGCACTGGCCTTGCCCTTATATCTTGTCCCCAGTGTCTGACGCAAAAACCACAAAATGTGTCAGCACGTCAACCAGCGCGAATGGGTTAAATAGAGGCCAGGTCATGGGTCGGCCCGTAAGAGTTCAAGTGTTGGATGGTCATCTTTATGAAATAACTTAACCCTTTCCCGACGGGGCACGGCAATAAGTGAAAACCCCTACGCCGGGCCATTGCTATATTGCATTGGAAATGTCACACTGGCATGACGCCCTGGTATAGGGAATTTAGCTGTGTCACACGGGTGTGATGCACCGTTGTCATAGGGTTATTAAAGCCCTACAGTGTGTATCTACATCCTGTGCATTCGGTAGCCATCTCTATACTGATCAATATTCAACAATTTGTGATTGGTTGATAAATTTGTTGATTTAATCAATTGTTTCCTTATTGGTGCTATTATAGTCATGTGTCATCATTACCTATAAGCAATGTTTTTTGTATTTCTGTAGGCAAGGTCAGCACATGCACAGAGTCAATATTCTTCAGTTTTTGTTTCATCAGTGCAGTGGAAACATCTCCCTTTACTCATTTTAAAATTATTTTCAAAATATATTTCACCTGCTTTTATGTTTCTGGATGAAAAGAGTTTTATGGTGACAACATTTGGTTGCGTCTTTATCCAATTATACTTTAAAGTTTACATTCACAATCTCATCATCTATTTTTTTGTGAAATTCTTTATTAAATCCTTATAAAACCTATCAAAATTGGCATAGAGAGGGGACTCCTTGTAATTTCAAGTGTGCATCTACAGTGATTTAAATCAGTGTAACCCAACAATAGTGTAGATACTAGACCTGATAGGGGGAGGGCATTAAATATACCTGGAAAATTATAGGGTAAGATTAGTGAATAACCTATCTAAACTGGTATTGTTTTGATGTCTACTAACCAATTATAGCAATATTTTGTCCATTGTAAAATTAAAATGTGTATGATATTGTTACTTTACAACTAACTCACCCTTGAGGCATACCATGGGACACACTACATGGCATACCCTGTGATATACAGCCTAGAGTATAATGTACACAGTGATCACAGTTGACTCCATATATATATATATATATATATATATATATATATATATATATATATATATATATATATATATATATTATATATATATTATATATATATATATATATATATATATATAACAACATGAGACAAAGCTATTTTCGGTAAAATTTTGTACTACTTTCAGAGTATATTTTGGTCTAAAAACTAACCCAATGACCAATTAACCTTCCCAAATTTTAAAGTTAGTCATTGCCAAGGGAGAGCTTTCCCCCTCCTAGATGCCTCATTTTACAGAGCATTTTTTGCTATTTACCTTGATGTAAATGACAGATCACAGTTTAAGCATTGCTTTCAGTCTACTAATAACACCTACAATGCTAATTAGACATTGCAGGAGCTATATCAGCATACTTACTTGTTATAGAAATCCAGAAGACAGTCTTGAGAGCCCTCCATTATTAGCCCATTACAGACAGGGATTGATTTGGTTGCCCAGTCGCCAGGACGGCACTGATGTCACCTATGTGGCAACCCAGATGAATTTAATTTCAATATGAGGCAGCTTCATGCGAGATACCGTGACCTTTGATGCTCTCCTTCATTCAGTCATTACAGTACTAGATCCATTTTTGTGTCTGTCATTTTTGTTTTGTTTTGTTTTACTGAATTGTGAGACTTTTGTGCATCATATGACATACTCAATCATGTTGCAGATGACTAAAATTGTAATATAGGATCAATATCAGCTTATTAGTTTCATTTTTAGTATTGTGGTTTTATGGAAGGACAAAAAGCAACTTTTTCGTATTTCTGTATTACCGTAAATAAATACAACAAAAATTACCATTCAAAATGAAGATAACATGAAGAAAAGGGGAAGGGGAAGGAAAGCTATGCTAATGACTGAGAGTGCCACATCACAAGGCAACCTTAACCCATTCACGCCGGGACGTATTTTCGCCTACTCCCACTAATGGCGGGAAGATAACAAGCTCGCAACGCTTTGTGCAGGGGTGTTTTCTCGTTACGCGGGGCCGCGCTGATCCTCTCAGAGTGTTTTTCACCCGCCTTATTCTTATGGTTCTTATGAATGTGTCTACAATGTATAGGCACATAAATATATTGTCATGTTCAGATGAGGTATTATAGTTGAAAAACATGTTACAGTAATGCCTTTTCAGTTTTATTTGATTGAACTTTGCCTATATTCTTCACTTCTCTTAGTGGGGCATCAAAAAACATGTTTTATACTTTATTTTCTTTTTTACCAAAACATAAAGAAGAACAATATGAAT
>NW_028234417.1:21134823-21149823 GCF_977035675.1 Penaeus japonicus
TATTATTATTATTATTATTATTATTATAATTATTATTATTATTATTATTATCTGCTATAACAATAAGTTATATTTATTATTATTATTATTATTATTATTATTATTATTATTATTATTATTATTGTTTTACTATTAAAACAATAATCATTTTTATAATTATTATTAACATTTTTGAGTGGTGTTTTTGAAATACTGTGTCTTCATATTTGCTGGCAAAATGTCAAATCATAAAGATGGTCTGCATCCCTTTCCCTCTTCTCCTTTGGCATGTTATTCTCACATTTATTTTCCACAGGGGGGAGATTGTGTAAACTGTGGGGTGAGCACATCAGCCCTGCGCAGCGAGGTAGAGGTGCTCAAGAGACGGCTGCTAGATCGCGACGTGGCCATAGTACAGTTGGAGACGCAGATGGCACAGGATAGGCCAGACCACTTTCCTCAGGGTCAGGTGGCTGTTCTCAGGGCGCAGTGTGACCATTGGCAGGACAAGTATGACAGGTAAGTTTGTAAGATTAGAAAGATTCGTTTATCAAATGATGTCTTATTCCTTTTAACCCATTGCCGATGGGGCGCCTAACGACCTAAGTGATCATCAAGGTGGGCGGTAAACAACACTAGCCGCACCGGCTAAAAAATGGAGGGACAGGGAAAGGGTTTTCTCCGCCCTCTGGGTAGCGCAGACTAGCCCAAAGAACATTTTTCCATAAATCCATCATAAAATGCAAGTTTAGGCTGACTTTGGAACCTTGTAGCTCTGGAGCTAGCGCCGTTACAGCCGTGTTAATTTTATGACTGTGTGAGCGCTTCAACTGTGAGCAGATCCCGATGTTGGGTCATGTACGCATTGACACCTGTATCTTAGGCCTAATCGGTGCTGACATGTATGTCTTGACACCCATATGCAATGGGTTAAGTATGTTGAATAGAATATATACTTCATTATTATGTTGAATGATGTGTATTCATTCAATTATTGCTTGTGTAAATTATTTGTAATATCATATAGATCAGTGTCCTTTATTTTTACTCTCATTACCCTGTGAGTATCTCTTTGTCTTGTTTCTGTAAACAGAATTGAAATAAGAAAAAAATATATACATACTGTACTTAACCCATTTGCGCCGTTGGACGTCTTATCACGTGGTCGAAAAATATCCCCGGACCCAGGTGATGTTCTGAGACATGCATTTTCTCGCAGAGTTCCAGGAGGGGCAATTATGACGTGCTGAAACGTCAGCAATAGATCACCAGATTGATCTCAAATATAATCATTTTACATAATTTCTTAGACTCTGTTACTTTAGTATAGGTGTTTGAGTGTCATAAAATGAGATATAAGGTATAAAAAAAATGATGTCACAGAAAACTTTGTGATATTGATGACATGTTGGTAATTTCTGTTTCTTCATCGATTGAACTATTTTAAAATCAAAGTATAAAAATTACTAATGCAATACTGCTTCTAATTTGTTGATTACCTGTGATATCACATCATTTCATGTCACGAGGTACATGTACATACTCATATATACGTGTATGATTATTCATATTGTTCTTTTCATTTTGGTAAAATGGAAAAGAAAGTATAAAATTTATTTTTTGATGCCCCACTAAAAGATTGCTTCCACTTTCTTTTGGTATTTTCATATAGAAGTAAATAATATAGGCAAAGTTCAATAAAATAGAACTAAAAAGGCATTACTGTAACATTTTTCAAGTAATATAACTCCTCTGAACATGGCAATATTTTTACATGCCTTTACATTGTCGACGCATTCATGAAAACCATAAGAAACCATAAGAATCTTCACGGTGTAAGCCGGAGTAGACGAAAATACGTCCCAATGTGAATGGGTTAACAGGAAGACATATGAACTAATTCATATAGAATAATGCTGTTGTTAACCCATTCACGCCGGTTGACGTGCGCGAGCGGGCAACCGAGGCTTGCGGCTTGTGCGCCCGAGAATCTCGCGGCGTTAGGCTTATGCGTTCGAGAACCCCTGTATTGCGACCGCGCAAAGCCGGAACTGCCCTGGCGTGAATGGGTTAAAAGGATTTTTTTTTTTTCTATTCATATTTTTGAAACATATACAGTATATTTGTTTTGTTAGCCATTTAAGGGATCATTGACTTAAAACTTTGTTTTTAGCAATTCCTCAGGGTTCCACTAGGTTTATCTTTCTGTAAGACCAGACCTAAGTCAAAGGTTATTGCCCTTTTGCCAGTCCTATTTACAAGCCTCTGAAGTAGGCAAGCCAGACTGAGAGTGTTCTATGATATGTAGTCTATAATTGCCTTAGAATTTTATTAGGTATTATTTTCCAGTTATATCATCATTAACCCATTGAGAACAGGCACCTAACGATCTAACTGGTCGTCAGGATGGACGGTCTACAACACTAGTTGCACTGGCTAAAATTTTGTGGGACAGGGAAAGAGTGCAGATTAGCCCAAACATTATTTTTCCATAAATCCATAATAAATTTCAGGTTTAGGCTGACTCTGGAAGCCTGTATCTCTGGATCTAGTGCTGCTTCAGCCATAATTCTTCATGAAACAATTTAACCCGTTAACGACGGGTGATAAGATATCACGTCATGTGGTGACAGTATCAGCCACCAGGGATGAGATCTTCCATTCTGGCTTTTGAAATATCCCGGCATTTCACCCATTTGGAGCCAAAACAACCCTGTTGTTAACCCCTTCACTCCGGGCAGTAGAAAACGCTCCTCGCGCCGTATCCGAGCTGCCGGCGCGCGCCAAATTTTAAACGTCGCTACTGAATATGACAAGTTTTAAGCCAAAACCTCTACAAGTTTATAGCCAGAACCTCAACATAATCATCATGTGTTATATATCAAAATATGCATAGTTAACCTCTTCCCCCATATGCATGTGACAAGTTATTTACATGGGTTGGGAAGAA
Organism: Penaeus japonicus; assembly: GCF_977035675.1. Lineage (NCBI taxonomy): Eukaryota > Metazoa > Arthropoda > Malacostraca > Decapoda > Penaeidae > Penaeus > Penaeus japonicus. The sequence continues at coordinate 21,137,753 of NW_028234417.1, forward strand.
GATGGAAAGAGTGACCTTGGTGGGAGGCCTCATTCAGATAACCAAAGAAAACGATTGAAATAGTATGGTAAACTAATCATAATATGTTTTATATTTTTACATAATGTTCCATAAATAAATAATAAAATGATTGCCAGCAGGGCCCATCAATGCCTCCCCTGGTATAAGCAAATCCCACTTTTATGTAATAAATTATTAATAATGAAAGTCAAGTAATATATCGTATCATATCCGACCTCTATTCTGAAAGATCTCGTACAGTATCCGGAAGAAAGAAAACGCAATTCCACCAGAACTGAGCCATGACGCAGTATGCGCGTCCTCGGATTTGACGCGAGCGCTGCGATGACGCAGTATACGCGTCATCGTGTCGAAGGGGTTAATGGGTTAAAGCCAGCCTAGATGGGTGCCATTCTGGAGGGTGTAATTATTATTTTAACTAAAATGTGAGGCTGAGGAGCTGGAGGTAGTAGAAGCTGATGGCTTCTACTACATTATCACAAATGCTAGAACAATGATTCCTGTAAGATTTGCTGAAACTTCTACTCTAACCCATTCACGCACGGCGATGTATTATCACGTCATAGGAATATTTTGCTCTGGTCAGATGTTATCCTATCATTTTATGATCTCTTCCTATAAATATACGTTTTATGTAGTTACATATGTGTATGCATTGTAGTTGCATTTGCATAGACACATTGTCCTTTACTTGTCAAAAAAAAAAAAAAAAAAAAAAAAAAAAGATAATAAATTTACAAATGCCTATCAGAATCCTGTAGAATTGGGGGGTGAAAAGTGCTCTGAATGGTACAGCATTGCTTCGTACCTAGAGAGTTTCACACGTGGAGACTGCATGTGCTTGTTATCTTCATGGCAGGAGCAGCTCTAGGGAAATAATTGTGCGAATGGGATTTTAACCCATTCACGCCGGGGCGATTCTGGCTTTGTATGGTTGTAATGCTGGGGGTTTTGAAAGCATAAGCCTAACGCCTCGAGACTCTTGGGCGCACAAGCCGCGAGCCTGGGCTGCCTGCTCGCTCACCCCGAGCGCTTGCCTTGCCCAGATATCCCGTCACAGGCATCTGACATAAAAACCATGAAACATGTCAGCACGTCATCTGGCGCGAATGGGTTAATCCTTTCTCTTCCTGGTATTGAGGAGTAAGCATTTTTCTGGGTATCTTGGAATTTAGAGAATTAGATAATGAAGATAAGGTTATGTATTTTATATATTTTATATATTTTAGTAAAAAACATGTTACAGCAATGTTTTTCTAGTGTTATTTTATTGAACTTTGCCCACTTCTATGTGATAACACCAATGAAAAGTGGAAGCATTATTTTAGTGGGGACCAAGAAATTATGAAAAATAATTATATCTAATAACAATCTGGTGTTTTATTGATAACGTTTCAGCATGTCATAACTGCCACGCTCAGAAATAAGTAATAAAATACTTGACGTTTCAGGAGTCATCTGGAAATGGGCATATTTTCCAATCACGTGATAGGTCATCAACCATTTTGAATGGGATTAGTAATACAAATTTCAAAGTAAGGGATGTAGAACATGCCAGGATAATTGGAATTTTTTTTCCATATTCTCACTATTCTCAGTAGCATTAGCACTTCATAAACACATGCAGGCAGATGCACATGCACATTCACATTCACATACACATACACATACACATGCACACAGGCACACACAAACAGAAGCACACATGCCTACACACACACACACACATGTATACTTGCACACACACACATGTATACATGCACACGCACACCTGTATACGTGTACACACTCACATGTATACATGCACAAACACATGCACTCACATGCTAACAGGCACACATGCACTCACATGCTAACAGGCACACATGCACTCACATGCTAACAGGCACACACGCACTCGCATGCTAACAGGCACACACACACTCACATGCTAACAGGCACACACGCACTCACATGCTAACAGGCACACACACACTCACATGCTAACAGGCACACACGCTCTCACATGCTAACAGGCTCACACGCACTCACATGCTAACAGGCACACACACACTCACATGCTAACAGGCACACACACACTCACATGCTAACAGGCACACACGCACTCACATGCTAACAGGCACACACGCACTCACATGCTAACAGGCACACACACACTCACATGCTAACAGGTACACATGCACTCACATGCTAACAGGCACACATGCACACATGTACACAGGCACACGTGCACACGCATGCATATGCATGCACACACGTGTACATGCACACACATATGGACACACATGCGTTCACGCACACCCCCACACGCTAACAGGCACACACACGCACATGCATGCACACACAGGCGTACACACACACACACACACACACACACACACACACACACACACACACACACACACACACACACACACACACACACACACACACACACACACATATGTACACACATGTACATGCAGGCACACATACTTACACACTCACACATACTTACACACTCACACATACTTACACACTCACACACTCACATACACACTCACACACTCACATACACACATACACACATACACACATACACACATACACACACACACACACACACACACACACACACACACACACACACACACACACACACACACACGCACACACGCACACACGCACACACACACGCACTCTCTCTCTCTCTCTCTCTCTCTCTCTCTCTCTCTCTCTCTCTCTCTCTCTCTCTCTCTCTCTCTCTCTCTCTCTCTCTCTCTCTGTTTTCTTTGTTGGTAGAGGATAAATCTCTGGAAATGCCTTGATAAGAAGGCCTAAGGGGTACGAATCAATTTTTTGTGCTTCGTCAGTTGCATTACTTTGATGAATATTTAATATTCTGATGAAATTTTAAACACAAGAAGTTTTTCTCAAGTTGATGATTGACTTAGTCCATATCGCTATACTGTTACCATAATGTACTGTATGCAATAGTAAGGGTGAGAGGATGTTTCAAACGGCGGATGACAAGATATCACGTCAAGTGGTGACAGCGTCAGTCGCTGGGGACGAGATATTTCGTTGTGGTTATCTTCCTGGATGTTGTGCTGGGTGATTGAGCGTATAATGCTTGGCCACAGCTAATGAAGGCGAAAATCCCATAACTCCTATTATAAATGGGGAAATTATGTTTTTAGTAGTATATGCCTAAATTATTATTCATAGATACATTTTATGTATCTATATTTATATTTGTGTGTGTAAAAGATGCAGTTGAATCATAGATTTCATTTTTCTGCTATAGGCTAATTTACAATTATATTGAAAAGAAAAGCTAGCCCACAGTAATTATCGTTAATGAAATGAATAAATTAAATGTTGCTCATTTAACCCACTCACGCTGGATGACGTGCTGACACGTTCCGTGGTTTTCGCGTCCGACGCCGCCGACGAGATATCTGGCCAAGGCCGGCGCAGCCCCCGAGCGGGCAGCCCAGGCTCGCGGCCCGTGCGCCCGAGAATCTCGAAGCGTTCGGATGATGCGTTCGAAAACCTCGGTATAGCGACCGTGCATAGCCGGAATGGCCCCGGCGTGAATGGGTTAATCTTTCAACCATGAATGAGAAACCTAAAAAGTGTCAGATGTAGACAGAAATGGACTATTAACCCAATGATGACTGTGTGTCACACCCGTGTGACATGGCAAAGTGCCTGATGACAGGGCGACACACCAGTGTGACGTTCCTGAGGCGATATTGCATAGGTCCGGCGTAAGGGGTTGCCACTTCTCACCGGGCCCATCGGGATTGTGTTAAATATAAATATATATGCATCTGTTTATTTTATTTGATATATTTCAATAAACCTGTGTCAGTATATTTATTGGATAGTTTTATCATTAATGATGATAGCGTAGACCTAATTAAGCTATTTAACCCATTCGCGCCGGATGACGTGCTAACAATTTTAGTGGTTTTTGTGTCAGACGCCGTTTACAAGATATCTGGCCAAATGCTGAGCGGGCAGCCCAGGATTGCAGCTTGTGCGCCCGAAAATCTTGAGGCATTAGACTTATGCGTTCGAAAACCCGGGCATTATGACCATACAAAACCGGAATCGCCTCGGCGTGAATAGGTTAAGATGAGTTATGATTTCATTGATCAGATTTGTTGACATCATGATAGGAAATAATTATTCACCAGAATACATATATTCTACTCACAGAATTTTCTTTTGCATTATTTTCCTTTCTCAGGAACCAATATAAAGTCTCTTACAATGTTTTAAAGCCAGAAAAAATAATCATAACATTTTAATTGATGAATCAGACAGTGTTGGCAGTAAGACAAAAAAAAAACATACTGCTAACTGCTTTAAACTGTTTAATAACTCTTCCTTTCTATTTCTTACAAAATAAGGAGAACACTAGTTATTTCATTGATTCATATTGCAAATGAGGTACTAAAATCTTATGATTTTAAGAACTATCTATATGACTAGCTGGCAACTCACAGCACTTTGTTTGATATTTAGATAGGAACTTGACTTCACTTGTTTTGTACATTGAACATCATCGTCACAAGACAATTTATTCAATATGCTTGAACTGCTGCAGCTTCCTGATCAAAGAGCGAGTGGGCAGCCCAGGCTTGCAGCTTGTGCGTCCGAGAATCTTGAGGCCTTAGGCTTATGCGTTCGAGGACCCCGATATTGCGACTGCGCAAAGCCGGAACGGTCCCGGCGTGAATGAGTTAAAAATATGATAAAAATTGCAAGTGAAAAAAATGAGGCCCCAAGATCCATTCTTTACTTGTAGGAGTTTTATCTCTGCTATTTATACTGTAGTATTGAACTTCTGCTACACAACATCAGCCGTATGGATCAGGTGCACTAAAGGTGCCTTTAGTATATATCCACTGTTCTGTTGCCAACAGCTTATCCTTGCTCAAGAGAACCCCAGGTTGCATTTTAACATCTTACCCAAGACCAAGGAAATAAGTAGTATGACACAGTTCCATGATAGAGCTAGAAAGTTTTCAATGTAGATTTCCATCTGGGCAGGGGAGAGAGTTTCATGTCATGGCTACTGTGAAGCAGTTGGAAAGGTTAAGAGCACCTGGGGTCACATATTTTTGTTTTCTTCCTCTTTCTCTTCCATTTCCTCTTATTTTTTTCATTTTCACACATATTTATACTTAAAAAATTTTACCTCTGGTCAATTGCAGACTTCTTGAAGCCCATAAGAGACTACAGAAGGTTAATCAGGGCCTAGAGGACAAATTGTTGCGTCTAGTAGACCGCACGGAGAGTGAGAAGTCTAGTTTGGCAGCAGACACAGCCAGCCTCACCACTGCACTAACAACAGCTGCTCAAGCAATTAATAGATTAAAACAAGAAAATGTAAGTGAAAAATCTTCAGTACTAATAAGTTATTAAACTTGAATATTTGATTAACAACATCCCAAAAATATGGTGAGAGAAAAGAAAGAACATGTTATATTCACTTATGTAACTTACATTTACTTATGTAACAAAAAAATTCTTTCCCTTTATAGGATCGGTACAAGAATGACTTGAATTTAGCCATTCAACTTCTACAATGTAATCCATCCAAATATGCAGCTCACAAGCTGGATTCTGTAAGTATATCATTGCATTAGTTTATAGGATGATGTAAATTTACCATTTTTGAGATGTCATGTAAATATGTAAAAGATAATCCCAGAATTGTTTTCTATAGTTATATCTTTTAACCCGTTAATGCTGGGTGACAAAGATATCACATCAAGTAGTGATAAGAACAGCCGCAGGGGATGAGATATTTTGTCATGGCTATACTTCTGGCTGGTGTGCTGGGTGATTGGGTGTGTAGCACTTGGTCGCAGCCACAGTGGGTGAATAGCCCGAGGCAATAGGCTTAAGTGTTTGAAATATCCTGACATTTTGATCATTTGAAGCCAAAACAGCTCCATCACCAATTGGCTAAGTCATAGTTTTTAGATATGGTGTTCAAAAGGCATCATGTATAGAGGAAAAAGTTGGATCTTCATGTTAAAGAAGAGCATACCCTTCACCCATTCATGCCAAACATATATTTGCCTAGTGCTGCTCGCACCAGCCTCCTGGTGAAAGTTCTCTCACAGCTTGATCCTGTGCTGCACCTCTCGAGCACTTTTCACTTGCCCCATTCTATGTGGTGATTAAAATGTTTTTGTTTTGTTTTTTACATTATTTTTCCAAGTCAAGAAAAATGTATTTATACAAGTGTAACTGCAATGAGTATATACATAGTAACTAAGTAAAATGCGTTTACAGGGAAAGATTATGGCGTGATAGGATGTCATCCAGCAGGAGCAAAATATTCCCATGATGTGATATCATGTCACCTGTCACAAATCTATTCAGGACTCTGTCCCCAAACATATATTTGTTTTACATTAATTAACCCATTGCAGACGGGGATAAATATGCTTGCCCAGCCTCCGGGATAAGTTTTATTTTAAAGAGAGACTGCTTGAAGCATTATAATTTGAACATTCCCACTCTCTTTCAGTCATTCATTGAAAAACTAAAATGGTTTTGTGTTTTGTTTTTTTGTGTGTTTTATGAGTTTTACAGACTATATATGCCATTGAGTCTACAGAAAAAATTGTATATTTATACAGTGTGTCATGCTGCAATGAGTATATACGAATAGAATAACCAGAGAGTAAGATAAAAAACCTGTGCTTGTTACTGTGAATGCCACAGTGAAGGCATCCATATTGGCAGGAGTACATTTTAGATTAGGATTGAGTCATCCTCTTCCCTTCTTAGCATTTGCGGGCTAGCAATCAATATTCCCATTATGTGTGATACTGTCATCCTGTTCACAAAAAATATTCAGGACTCTGTCCCGTCGTCAGGCCAAAACATATATATTGTTTTGACACCCGTCCGCTGTGGGTTAATGATTTTATCCTAAGAAATGAGAATATCCATAAGCCTTGATGGTGGTATCTTGCACCATGTCTTAAAAGTAAACAAGAAACAAAAAATTATTTTTATAGTAAAAATCAATTTTGAGTCACTCATATCATGTAATATCAAATGTAAGTGATTTTGTCATCTTTTGGTCAAAGTGGATATTTGAATTACCATGATGAATATTTGAATTATAATGATGAGAACTAATTTCTTAAAAATAGTATTAACAATTTAGTAAAAGGATCGTGAGAATTGCTGCAAAAATTATGAACCCATTTGTGCCAGTTGTTGTCCTGAAACATCAATTATTTTCCTGCCAAGTTCCTGGCAAGGCAGTTTTAACATGCTGGATCATCAGCAATGCAACGCTAGATTGTTCTAAAATTTGATTATTTTCATAATCTCTTAGTCTCTGTTAGATTAGTATAGATGTTTGAATGTCATAAAATGTGATATAATGTAGAAAAAAAATGTAACACAAAATTACACAATATTGATAATGTCATGGTAATTTCTGCTTCTGATCAGTTTGCAATTGACCAGAGGAAAAATTTTTAAAGTGTAAATCCTTGCCCAGTCTCTAGAATGGGTTTTATTTCAGAGTGAGGCAGCTTCATGCAGCATTCCTTGACTTTTCCCACTCTCTTTTAGTCACTCATTGTAAAACTAGAGCCATTTTTATGTTAGTCATATTTTTGTGTCATATGACATCCAACTCTATCAATGCTGAAGTTGACTAAAATTGTAGCATAGGGTCTATATCAGCTCATTATTTTCTATATATTCAGTGTGATAGATATATTGTTGTTTTATGAGAGGACAAAATTCTACTTTTTTTTTGCGTGTACTGTTGTGGATGAATACAAAAAATATAACCATCCACAATGAAGATAACAAGAAGAGGTAGGGAAGAGGAAGGAAACCTGTGCTAATGACTCTCAGTGCCACAGTACAAGGCATCTGTACTGGCACAGGGGCACATGTAGACACTGGCCATGGCTTGAGTTATCTTCCTCTTCTTGTTCTGCCTGCACATCCTTCATCTGAGGTACTTTAGTGCAAGAGGTTGGCAATTTGCTGTGTGCCATCACTCTTGAAAGATAGTGTTCATGGCTCTCTCTCCTGCTTGTGCTAGTAGAAAATGGTGCCATCTAGATTTTAGATTTTGGGTAAAACTCATTTTTCTTAATATTACACCAATTATAGTAATTATGATTGCAATTGTCATAATCACTCACTCATTATTCTTAGAACAATAAAAAAACAGTGATCTAAAAATCCTTCAATGTCGTGTATGTCACAACACCCGCTGTCATGCAAAAAATTCCTTCATCACGTATGTCATGACACCTGTTTGCAATGTGTTATCCTGATAACATTGGGTCTGTTGAGAATGCATGGCCAGCTCCCTGGGCAGCACTTGTAAACACCTGGTCCTCTCTCAGTTATTGTTTCCACACTTGGCCTTTGCTGTGCGAATAGTCACATGTTCTTTTTCTTTGGAATTCTGGCAACTTTTTGTTTGATGCAAGATTTAACTGTTTTGCCATACTATGAGGTCTGCACTAGCCATTTGATATGCTATGTCAAGGATGAAATAGACTCCTTTCATACCACGGTACCCAAGGTACCTTTGAAGGTTTATGATATGCCTTCTCATTATTATTATCATCAACATTATCTGCTAATGATATAATTACACTTTAAAGAATGTACAATGTATGTGCCACTCCTAGCAGGGCAAGTACATACTGCCAGAGTTAGTGGGTTAGCATAAGTACTTACCCATTGTGGACGGGTGGCAGCACGCACTTACCAAACAATTTTTTTTTGCCTGAGGATGGGGGCAACATAGTAGTCATGACATTAGAGAAGGGTATATTTCCGTGTTTCTCTATTACGCTGTGAATAATAACTCTGTTTAGTGACTTATGATATCAGTTGCAGTTATAATAACTATAATTGCTGTAATATTCACCAAATCGGTCTAGTTTAAAATCCCAGACATAGATGGCATCACTCTCTTCAAGCACCAGCAAGAAAGAAAGTCTTTAATGGCACCCATAACACAGTCTCTACCAAGCACTATCTCTGGAGAGTGATGACAAACACTGAATACCAGTGATGCTGCATGTGCAAGTAGAATGAAAAGAATTTGATCCAGGCCTTGTGCCTCATCTGCAATGTGAACTCGTTCTAGTATGATTACCTTGTGGTATGGCACTTGCAGTCATAAGCACAGGTCTCCTTCCTCTTCCCCGTCTCTTCATTTATTTTCATAAGGAATGGTTACTTCTTTTGTATTTGTTTATGAAAGTACGCAATTACAAAAATAATAAAGTTGTTTTTTGTCCTCTCAACATACTGAATATAAAGAACATAATGAGCTGATGTGGACCTTATACTACAATTTTAGTCAACTACAACAATGATAAACTCTGGTAGATTGCACATATAGTCTCACAAGAGAGTGAAATACAAAAATGTGATACTCAAATATGGATCTAGTATTATAATGAGTGAATGATAGATAGCGCGAAAAGTCACAATATGTTTGGTGAAGTTTCCTCGCTCAGAAGTAAAACCCATCTTGGGTGCCTTGCACTTGGCATAAGTACCTGTCCTTGTGCCCAGTCAAGCAAGTCTATCCCCATCTACACTTAGTTAAGTACCACAATTGTGGATTTTTTAATGAATTGTAAGCCACAGTAGCTACAAGATGTTAGGTATTTATCCTGAATGTGCCTAATATGTTAGTTGTGGAAAAATTATGTTCAGCTTTATTGATTCATAAATCACTAATAGAAAACAGTCTCATTCTAAGAGTACCCTACTTTTATTTATTAATTACCTTTATGGTATGCTTTGATCAGCAACTAGTTTCCTTATTATGCAAAGAATGACCATTAAATTTTTTTCTTTCTTTCTTTCAAGCTTCCATCAGACCTACAAAAGAAGGCAAAGTCTCGCCTAGCCAAGGAGCCCAGAGATGCCCCCAAACCAGAAATGAAGGTCATTAAAGTTCCTATTCCTACCTTCCCCCCAACGGCAATGGTCTACTCAGTCAATAAATATGCAGGTAATTTGTTTTCTTTGTAATGTAAAGAACTTGTGGAGAAAAAGTAAATTTGTATAGCTCTGTGGATATATGGATACATTCACATTCAGGTATATTTTTCTGTGCATGTTGTGGTTCATTTTTGCCTAAATATAAAGATTATTTTCTGTTGTATTTTTGTTTACAAAGTTACTATATGTAACATCTGATTTTTTATATTTAATGAATAGCTTTGATGATGCAAGGCTTAATGAAAACCACCAACTGTTGCAGAGGAGAATGAAAAAGAGCAAGAAGTGGACTCTGTTTCAGCTGCCATCATGGCAGCTGTGTTGGAAGAGCGGCAGCGTGAAAGGGCCAGGCGCCACTGCTCGTCCTGTACTTGCGGATCGCTCAAAACTGACTCGGGTGAGAGCATCCTAGGTGAAAATAGTCACTTGGTGGACTTGCAGGAAATCAATGGTAATGGAAATGGCAGCATCTTGCCAGAAGAGGGTAGTGATAGGGAGGACATTAAAAAGAACAGGCTCACAGGTTTCAAGGTCAGTGTGGTGGATGTGGGGACTCAGATGTTTCCATCGTATATAGGGGAAACGGGGAAGGTACAGTCAACCTGTATATACTGTCAGTCATCTAAAAATGTGTCTCAAGAAAAGCTATCAACTCTTGAACACACAGTAGGGAAAAGCAAGGCAATGAGCCTGGTGCAGCACTCTAGATCCAGAAGCCAACCAGTCAATCAAGTCAACTCTCCCTCTGAGGAAGAGAACTCACCAAGAACCATTCATCCCTCTTCGCCTGACAGTGTGCTGAAGAGCCCAACCTTCAGGACACACTCAAGAAGTGCTTGGGACTGGGCTGCAGAAGGTCATGACTCAGGAACTCCCTCCACCCCGTCATCCCTAATCAGTGCTTCCTTGAGTTATGAAAGTGAGACGAGCAATGTCTCTCCGCAAGACTCCCCAGGTAGACTCTCTCTGGTTCCTTTGAGATCTCAACATGGGAAACCAGTGAATCAGAGCAGTGACATTCATAAAGCCTCAAAGCAAAATGATAATGGGAATAATACTCCACAAATGTTAAAACAGCAGGGAATGAAAGAATTTGAGGCAGGCATATCACCTTATCATAGTTCTAGTATAAATACACCACCAAATGTATCCAGTTCTACAACACAGTCTACAAGTCTGATGACACAGTCCAGCAGTTTGGGCAATTACGCATACGTGTCCAGAAGAGCGTCCTCTCAATATTTGGGTCATACTCCATCTCCCACCCTGATAAACCAGAGTAGTCTAGGCAGCAAACCAAATCCCTGCTACACACCTTCCTCTCCTGTCACTTACAAAGTCCCGTTCAATGCCCGATCGCCACACCAGGATGTCTTCACTCCCCCAATTCACAGATCTCCACCTCACCCTCGCGTTCCAAGGGAGAACAGCATACACAGAGACTCCTCCACTGATGTAGTTGCTTCCAGCACGACAACGGCCTCCAGTACAGAAACTACTTTGTAACTGACTGAAATTTATGATGAGTCCTTTACATTTATTTGAACTTGGACTACAGTCTATATTTTCATATTCTCCAGTACCTTCCACTACCTGTAGTATCATGATACATAGAGGAAACTTTAAAAGGATAAAGTAAATCTAACTTTCTGTTTGTTTTTCATTATTTACTTCTTTTCATTAAATTTTGTTATTCTGCTCACTCTTTATTAAGTTAATTTGTAAGTTTTAAGTGACTGAAACTTATGCAAATATGTTACATTTATTTTAGCTGAGTCTACAGTATATATTTTCATATTCTCGGCACTTTCTACTCCTGTAGTATCATGATACATAAAAGATATTTTAAAATATTAAGAAACCCAGCATCTAAATATTTGTTCTTCATCATTTACTTCTTTTTATTCAATTTTGTTTTTATCTTTATCAAGGTGAATTTATAAGTTGAATATTGAAATTTGCAATGTGGTGCTGGCAGCTTGCTGTTGTTTTATATATACATTATAAAGGGTATATGAATTTAAGAAAATAAT
>NW_028234417.1:21209823-21214823 GCF_977035675.1 Penaeus japonicus
ATCATAATTTTTATTAACATTATGATTACCATTGTTAAAGTTACTGCAGTTATTATCATTATACTTATTATAACTACCATCATTAGCATTATTGAAATCATCGTTGTTATTATTACCATTGATATTATTATCATTGTTACAATTATCACTATCATCATTGTTATTAACATCATCATGATCACCAATAATTATCATTAATATTACAATAATTACCATCATTATCATAATTTTTATCACTTATTATTGTCATTATTGATATCATTATCATAATTTTTATCACTATCATTATTGTCATTATTGATATCATTATCATTATCCTCACTGACACTTTTATTATGCTACCTTTAAGATCGTTATTATCATCACCGTTATTATAATTGTTGTTATTATCATTATTGTTAATATTCCTATTGACATTATCATTATTCTTTTCATCTTTATCATCATCCTTATTATTATTATCATCACCATCGTTATCACAAACACCCCTGTTATCATAATTTTCAGTATCGTTGTTGTCAAAACTACGAAAATTATCATCGTTTTTCCTATATCTCTTATCATTGTTATCATTATCATTATCTTTTTGTCTATGACAAGTTGGTGTTTCTTCGTCTGCTTTATATCCCACATCTTTTATATTCCTCCGGCGCTTTGACGTTACCTCCAGGTAATCGCATAGTCTTTTGGCAGCTGCGTTTCGCTTTGTCTGATCTTTCTGACACCAGACAGTTCTTCGACAAAGTCATCAAGTTCGGCATATGGGCCCTGGCAGTAATCATATCCTCCATTTGGTCGGAAATTCTATCATATAGTGTCCCTAACTTCTTTATCTTGAACCCCGTCAGGGCCTGGGACTTTCTTGCATTTTCTGTTTATATATATATATTTTTTTTTTTATACTGTTCAGCTCCTTTACCATACTGCCTCTCTAATGCGGTGCTCCTCACTGCGTCAGATATCTCTCCTGAATGCTTTGTTTTGCCTAAATTGTTCTATTCACTGTTCATTCGCTTTGATCTTTTTCAGTTTAGTGCTAATTTTTTACTTGATTTCGTCTTGATTTCTTATCGATGCGGTAGTTGTGTTCTAAGATATCATCCTTTTCCTTCTTTCTTGTTTTATACACTCCTAGAGCTTTGATATTTGACATTTCATTATCATTCTGTGCTACTCTTCTTTTCTTTCTGCTATATTTAACTTAATCTTATGTACCATTTTCTGCCACACGTAAGCTGCCACTGCAATAATCAGTCTATCTGTGTCAGGAATCTTTGTAATCCAAAAAAAAAAAAACTGATCACCGTGTTCCCTCGTTTTGTTTCTTAATTCCCTTTGTTGTTTTCCAGGTTGTTTTCTTTAATTAAGCTGACAAAGCTTTCTCGTATCTTTATTTCCTCTTCGTTGATATCAGTTCTTGACTTGGTCTTTCGATCTGTTCTCCACAACAATATTGTTTGTCTTTACTTTTCTCCTTGATCAATAATTATCACTATCATCATTATTCTCATTCTTATTCTTATTATTGTTATCATTATCAATAATAACAATTATGATAGCAATGATGATGATAGTCACCATTACAAAGATGATAATAATGATGAATATACTGATGATTACAATGATGAATATAATAATGATGATTACAATGACAACAATAATTATGATGACTGAAATAAAAAAGATGATGATAATGATAATGATGACAATAATGATCATCATTATCGCCATCACCATCATTAACATTATTGTAATTATCATTATTGTTATTGATATTATCCTCATTATTTTCATAATGATGATAATCATTATTATTATCATGATTATTATTATTATTATTTTTATTATTATTGTTGTTATCATTATCACCATCATCATTTTACTATTGTTATCAATTTTATTATCATTTTTATAATTATTATCATTACCATTATTATTATTACTATTATTATCATTACTATTATTATTGTTGTTGTTAATGTCATTACCATCATCATTATTATTAACACCATACCATTGTTATTGTTATTAGCATTATGAAAATCATCATCATTATTGTTATTATAATTATTACTATTATAACTACTACTGCCATCATCATCATTATTAGTAGTATGTGTATTACTATTGTTGTTGTTAACATCATTACAGTTATTATCACCATTCTTATTACTATTATTAGTGATGTTAATACTTTTATCATTATCATCATTATCTTACTTTGACTTATTATCCCTAGTGTTATCAACATCATTCTTTTATTATCATTAGTATTATTGTAACTATTATTATCATTACTATTACTATTATTGCAATGACAATATAGGTATTACCATTATCATTGGTAATATTTTAGTGATTATGATTAGTATCATTATTGTTATCATTATTATTATCATCATTACTATTATGATCATCATTCTCGTCCTCATCATTATTATCTTCCTCATCATCATCATCATCATCAATTATAATGGTGATAATAACAATAATGATAATTACAATAATGTTAATGATGATGATGGCGATAATGATAATCATTATTGTTATCATTATCATTATGATCATCTTTCTTAATTCAACTGATATAATAATTATTGTTGTCTTTGTAAGGATCATTATTGTTATTATTACTATCATCATCATCATTATTATCATCATTGTAATGATGGTTGATATTATCATTGTTATTCATCATCAAAATTATCATCATCATTTTTATCATCATAATCATCAGCCTCATCATCGTCATTATTATTATGTTCGAATGGCTACACTTTCTTACCGCTAGTTATTCCTTATCATTCTTATTTCTGTTGATGTTGGTATCTTTAAGTATTCTCATGACTACTTGTTTTACGGTATCAAAAGCTTTAGTGTAGTCGAAGAAAGAAAAGTATAATCTTGTACTTCTACTGATCTTTCCATGAGATTCCTGAAGTTAAGACTGGTGCTTAATGTCCTTTGGCCTTTGGTAGTTCTCCATGCTTAAATCTACTCCTTTTCTGAGCATGACGATTCCTGGTAGTACTTTTGCGAGATGGCTCAGTAGACTAAATGGTCTTTGGTACCCACACTCTATTGTGCCTTGTGTCTTTTGTCTCTTGTAGTGGAATGGATACTGACTTTGAAAGATCTAGTAATTTGCCGTTGCATATTCTGTTCAGTAAGATTTCTTCTCTCTCTTTTAGTGTTTCGTACTGTTTGTCCAGAATTATTTGGTCTTGATGATATCCTCCATCGCCCTTTCGTCAGAGCGCTTTGCACTTCCTCTTTGAGTATCGCTGGACCCTCGATGTTGCTGTTATTTTCAAATTTGTCCTCCAGATCTTCATCGTTGTGTAAAGCAACCAAAGGTGTGCTGCTACCTTCTCCAGCAATGTAGACCCGCTTTTATTTTATTTATATATTCTTTTGATGCCCTTCCTCTTTTTCGATTCATGACTTTTTGCCTTTTTTGCAATTAGTTGCTACTTGCGAATTATAAGTATAGATAGGCTTCTTTGCTTTCCAACGAGTTTTGGAGAGCTTCAGATTTGCTCTTCACTGTAGTCTGGATTTCATTTTGTCACTGTTTTTTTCCCGCAGGGCCAAAAGTCAGCTTTGACTCTATTATTGACATTGCAAGCCTTTTGAGTGTTTCCAGTTTAAATAAATCTCCTATGTTACCCTGTAGTGAGGCAGCAGTGCATCTTATTTCCACGGGACTCTAGACCGCATTTTTACCCTTGCCTTCAAGGAGCTGCAAACAACCCTTCGTATTGGAAGACGGTTCAACGGTTAGGACTACTACCTTCCAGCGCTAACTTATATATTTCTTTTTTTTAAGTAACTATGATCTTGTTTTTCGTTTGTGAATAAATTATGGTTATTGTTTAATTACCTGACGAAGCGAATTAAATAATTTAAGTCAGAGCAGCTGCTGAGCTCCTCAGACAGTTGGCTCAGAGCTTGTGCCCTGTACAAAGTATACGTACCATACTATAAGTATCTGACTTTTGTTATTTTGTTATTGATGCTCGTTTTTTATCGTTTTCTTTTTATTTGGTTTGCATGGTGTGATAAATGTATTTTTGTATATTGTGTTTCAAACTCCACTCAGTATTTTTTTTTCTCTTTGTTATTCTTACACGGACTGATGGCTGTCAAAAAGCCAACCCTAACACCCGCCACCCTCTCATCTCGGCCGTAATGTCCTATTGCCTTGCCTACTTTTGCGAAGGGCTCCGTTGAATAATTACATTTCATGAGTTTACACTATCCTAGTGCTGCTTTCAGTGCGTCGTTGAACTGACTGATGTCCTCTTCCTCACTGTTACCGGTTGTTGAGTTATAAACCTAAAATAATATTAATGTCAAAAGGTCTTGAAAGTAGTCTGCTAAACACTATTCACTATTCCGTTACTGGCTTATGGCCTTCTATTGATCTTCATCTAGGAAACATTCAACACCTCTTTCAGGTGCTTCCTCTGTAGTAAATGAAGCTATGTATGTTTAGGCCTTTTCGCCGCTCCTATCCAGCTCATCTTGCCAATTCCTTAGAAAGTTTCATTTCCGCTCGATGTCGTCTGGTAGCGAACGTCTTCCCTACACGTTGCAGTTGCGAGAACGAAGGATTCAGGGAAGTCACCGCTGTGTTATATCCCCCCCCCCCCGTTGTCAGTACTTGCTTCCTTGAATGTTTTTTCTTTTTCGTTTTTTGTCTATGTGACTCTTATAGCCCCGATTTAACTTTATTTTCAATAATATATCATTCTGTATTTTAAGAATTTAATTTCCATCCTCCTCCTCCTCCTCATCGTAGTTTCGTTGTTTTTATCATTATTATCATTATCATAATCATCATTGCTATTATCATAATTATAGTTATCATCTTTGTTATCATCATTATCAGTATCTATATTGTTATCATCTTTATTATTATGATCTATATTGTTACCGCCATTGTCATTAGAATCTTATTGTTATCGTCATTATCATTGTTATCATCACTATCATTT
>NW_028234417.1:21237323-21239823 GCF_977035675.1 Penaeus japonicus
GTAACAACAGCGCTGTAAACATTAATGATGTAATAACCATTCTCTCTACATGTCAAAAAGGTACCCATTGCGGTGTTTGTTGTTTTTATGGGATCAGCTCCAACCTTGACACATACGGCTTCATGCCAAACCGTATGTTATTCTTTGAACAGACAACCTTGCTATATGGCGAGTAGCTATGTTTTATTGTTAGTGCTTTGATAGGATTGCTAATCATCCAGTGGAAATAATAATCAGTTTGACTATCTTGTTATATGATAATCACACAGACTGGCGCTTATAGTCATTGTCAGGGTGGGATTACCGCTTATAGTCATTGTCAGGGTGGGATTACCGCTTATAGTCATTGCCAGGGCGGGAGACTGATCTTAGTATTGTAAACTGGTTCTGGCATTACTTTATTTGCTAAGAGAAGGCGTGTCTGCATTTAATTTGATTTAATATTTTGGGAAATATTATGCAGTAACTGTAGTACTTTGTAGTAGAATTGAGTAAATTACCTAATAGATGAAATTAAAACACACACACACACACACACACACACACACACACACACACATACACACACAGATACACGCACGCACACACTCCTGATCACGAGCACACTAAAACCTCCCTCCCTCCCTCCCATGTCCTCGCCAAGCAGACTGTGGTGGCTACGTCACCAACTTCGGCGGGACGATAACGATGATGAACATGGCCAAGAACGACAGTAACTTCACGACGTACGACTGCGTGTGGATCGTGCAGCCTCCGCAGAATTACGCCTTCAAGTCCCACCTCTCCATCAGGGTCGTTCAGTTTGAAGATATGGGTAAGTTGGAAGCCAGTTTTTTTCTTTGGTATTATTCTTGCTGTTTCAACTTTCTCCCAGGCACTTTTGTTCCTTTTTTTGAGCTATGGTACACCAACCAACCGCTAATCCAGCTTTTCTTATGCAGTCATTCATGTATCAATGATGGTAATGGTGAGCCTGGTAATTATTATAAATCCAGTATCAAAACTATATGATAATAATAATTGAAATAAGGCAGACAATGATGATGATGATAATCATAATAAAGATAATGATTGTACTTAATAATAATGATGGTAAGAATAATTATGTTTTCCATCTTATCATTATTATCACCAAAATCGTATTACTATTATCATTATGTTGATCATTATTGACTTTGCTGTGAATATCATTAATATTATTATCAATATTATCATGATGAAAGTGACAACTAGAACTGTAACCCTCGCTTAGTGCATGAAGAACACACAGACTGAGGATGATAAGATCATTACTCACTGCATAGGGTACAGAAAAACATAAGAGCTAGAACAGACATTCACCTCTTTTTGTGTACCAATACACAATTGTATATCTTTAAATAATCCAAATGAAACTGTTTAACAAAGCGAAAGCTAATGGCAGTTTCACGTAAACCAAATGATACAATATTTCGCATTGGATAATATATCATACTGAACTTCATAAAAATATTGAAAAAAAAATCCATTTGATTGGATATTAGGCAAAAGATGATAGTAAAAGGTTCGACATAACTGAATAACGAAAAACCTCCACTTGCTTCGCCCTGAAGCAAGGCTGGCTCTTGCTGGCGTCGCGCTGAGGTTAGGACTTCAGGATAAGGCTTCATTCTGCCTGGGAAGACGAAGATCCTCTTTTCAAAGTCTTTGGACGTACATCGCGAAGCCCTCGGAGTGCTTAGGGGGAAGGGGGTGGAAAGGAGGAGGAAGGAAGGGAGAAAGGGGAAGAGAGGAAGGGATGAGGGGGAGAGGGATGGAGAAGGAGGGGGAGGAGGGGGTGCCTAGTGAGAAGCTGGCAGGGGGAGGAGGGGTTAGGGGAAGGAGGGGAGTGTTGGAAAGAGGGGGAGTGTTGGATGATGGAAGGGGAGAAGGGGTTGGCAGGGGGTGAATGAAGGGGAAGGGGAGGGGGAGGAGGGCGTTGCTTACGTAATAATCTCTGCCTGCATATCCGAGAGATCTTTTCTCCTAACTGGTATTGTCCGACTTCTTTGTGCAAGAACAGCCTAGTTCAATAGTTTATCTTCTGAATATTGTCATCATAATCAGTATGTTTTTCTGCTTTTTATTACGATTATTTCATCGGTTATGATATTGATAGTAACAGTAATAGCATTAAGAACAACAAAAAGGATAATGAATTATAGATAAAAAAAATATCTTTATTATCATCATCATCATCATTATTATAACATTGGTTGTTAGAATCATAGTTTCTCTTTCAATATTATGTGTGCCATACAAACGCTGTTTTGATTTAAGGTTTATCACCTACTAATCAATTTCTGATTATGCATCATAGGCAGACAGAGCTGCTCTGAAAAGGGAAGGAAAGCAAGCCAGGAAACCTTGTAACAGCAATATATGTACACAACTCTCTCTCTCTGAGATCGAATTAAATAATGCAGCTGTTATGCACATTGCTCGGCGTTCTCCCTTGCGTCCCCTCGCCCCTCTCTTTTTT
>NW_028234417.1:21244823-21249823 GCF_977035675.1 Penaeus japonicus
TATACTCTGTAAATGTATATGTGTGTATGTATGTATGTATATAAATATATATATATATATATATATATATAATATATATATATATATATATATATAGATATGTATATATGTATATATATATATAGATACAGATAGATAGATATATATATATATATATATATATATAAATATATATATACACACACACACACACACACACACACATCTATATATTATATATATATATATATATATATATATATATATATATATATATTATACATATATATATGTGTGTGTGTGTGTGTGTGTGTGTGTGTGTGTGTGTGTGTGTGTGTGTGTGTGTGTGTATGTATATACATACATATATATATATATATATATATATATATATATATATATATATATATATATATATATATATATATATATATATATATATATATATATATATATGTGTGTGTGTGTGTGTGTGTGTGTGTGTGTGTGTGTGTGTGTGTGTATATATGTATATGTATATATATATATATATATATATATATATATATATATATATATATATATATATATAGATGTGTGTGTGTGTGTGTGTGTGTGTGTGTGTGTGTATGTGCATATTCATACATACACATATAATTGTATTCATGTGTATACACATTTATGTAAAAACTTGTATGCATACATACAGACATTCGCATGTAGGAATGATTGATAAATAAAAGTGGTTTTATGTTTTATGGATTTCTTTTTATGATAAAACACACACCTGCTTCTTCCACAGGCGTGAGGGCAGAACCGAGTCGCGAGAGGAGAATGAGGAGCAGCCAACTGCCACGGTGACCTCCACCTCGCAGGCGCAGCTGGGTCACGTCCGCCGGTCTTCCCTGCCCGTTGCCCCCATGCCGGAGGTCATAGCCAACAGCGTCCAAGGTCACAGCGTGAGCTTAGCCCCTGAAACCATCCCCGAAGCCCCTGAGGGCCTGGAGTCTCCTCGGCCTCAGTTCCGGCACAAGTACACCCTCAGCTCCATGAGTTCCCCGACCCTGAGCATGAGGTCGTGTAACTATGACACTTCGGTCTCCACGGCCGGGCCGAGCACGCCTCTCAACGCCCGTGTCTCAACCAAGAGGCGCAAGAGTAAGAAGTGCTCTAAGAAGGGAGGCAAGAGGAAGAGGTCCTCGGCCATTCGCCGACCGGAGAGCCAGAGCAGAAGGGAAGACGACTCGGCGCCGCCATCCTATGAGATGGCGATGCAGCAGGCAATCAGTGAAACGGTGACGCCTGTGCCTCCGGATGACCCGACCACCAGCGCCGCCACCGCCCAGGTCAACGAGAGCACACAGACCAGCGTGGATGCTTCCCAGCCTTCTCTCGAGACTATTGATCAAGTTTCACCCACCGAGCGACTCCTGGCTGTGAGAGAAATGTTCAGAAGGATCTCCGACTCAGAGCGGTCTGATGCCGAGGTGGCGAAGGAGCCCGCGCACCAGGCGGCTCGACGTCCTACGGTGCCTGCGACCAGGATCAAAGGCAACAGGGCTCGCGGCAGCGGCGGCACCATCAGCCGAGGTACCGTTAAGGCCAGAAAGGCTATGTTGTTGAACAAGGCTCAGAAGCCTCAGCAGGAGTGCAGCTGCAACGGCGCTTGCTCTTGTGCGCACTTCAGTCCCGAAGTGAAGACCAGCAAAGACCTCCGAACAGGCACCGTGAAATCTAAGATCAACTATTATTTGTCGATCGAAGAGAGCGCGAAGAAGAGGGAAAGGGATTCGTCTGCGGAGAGATCGGACGTCGACCTCGAGCCACAGGACCCGCAGAGTCCACAGAGCGACGGATCCAACAGCAACTCGAATCAGAAGAAGAGGAAGCTGGTGAGGAACCAGTCTGCTCCTGCGCTGAGCCACCTCCGAGAACGCAACCTGGAAATTTATTTCTCAAATGATGGAGTACAAGAAGATGAAACAATATCACCCACCGAGGAGGACATGGAGCGGCCCTTGATCACCCCGGTGTCCGGCTCGCCCAAACCGATCTTCCTCCCCGCGCAAGATTCCAAAGCGGCGCCTGACATGGTTGGCGAAGAAGCAGCCACACCTAGCATCAAAACGCGAGTGCGGCTGTACAACAAAATGTGTGATACTCCAACTGACAGTTCTCCGAGCCGGCGACGCAGTACCCCCTCGCCCCTGCGCTCGCCGATCTTCAGTCCCAAAGAAAATTTAATCTACAGGGCAGACTCTATTGAATCTTTGGATGAAAACAAAGAAAGCCTAATCTGCATGAGAACGATGAAGATTCCGGTGTGTGACACACCTATCAAACCTGGATTAGTGAAGGAGGCAAAAGCAAAGTTCATAACTGCGCTTTCTCACGATATACGTCCCAAATTGTGCTTCCAGGATTCAGATGACTGGAATGTCGGGAATGAATCTCCCGTTCCAATTCGGATTCCTTACCTAAATCTGCAAAACGAAGAAGTGAATTCTCCTGATTTGTCTGATGGAGAAAAGTTAATAATGCCTCCGTTGAAACAAGAAGAAGCTGAGAGTATCGAGTTGTGGGACGCTTCATCACAAGGGAAGTCAGAGTTAGTCAACGACCTAGAAGACGACGGAGAGGACCTCCCCGTGGAGAAACTCCCTTCTCCGGAATCTGGAGCAGTTCCGAAGAGACCTGCTGTAACAGCTAAAGCCAACGCAAAACCAGTTGAGCAACAAGTTACTGCCTCAACCGATTTTAAAAGTACAGACAATTACCAAGTAAACAAAATAAACATCGCAGAAGTAAGAGCAAAGAGCAAACTAAAATTAAACCTAAAAGACAAGTTTTCGCCTGCTTCTGACATCGAAAAGGAAGACACGTCGAGTGACGCTGAAAGGAACCCGTCAAGGAGCTCCACGCCTTCACAACCTCATGAATACGACCTGGTGGTTATGCATCTTGGTGGACCGACGTCAGCATCATCTGTAGCCTCTGAGGATGAGTCTCCTCCGCCGTCCCCGCGTCGTAGAACAAAGGTCCCAGTCCCGAGCACACGGCAGACTCTGCAGCCAGACCTTAATGAGACCATCGACTCCGAGATCGACTTAGAAGAGCCCTCGAGTGATAGCGGTATCTCGTCCTCCACAAAAGATAAACCACAGGAGGTAAACCCAAAATCCAAAATTCCCATTCCCTCACCTAGAGGCTCTAAGCTCACCTCTGTCAACGCCGCCAAGTCGGAGAACGCATCGGGCTCCCATCCTGCGAGTCGGAAAGAGGTTCTCGCGACCCCTGACACCCAGCAAGCAATGGCAGGACCTTCGGGAATTCAGACGATACCTTCGTCTCCCTCGCCAGTCCCATCCTCAAGGGCCTCAACTCCGTCCACCTCCCCCAGGTCACCCAAGTCTCCTCAGCGTCCCACGCTCAGTCCTCAGATGGAGAGGAGCGGCATCATCACCATCGACACGAGTAAACATACAAGTTGGGATTACATCTAAATCTCAGACATTTGGTATTCGAAAATCCTGCCAAGGAGGTCCGAGACCAGTCTCGTCCAGAATCCATTCGGTGCTCTTGTGAAGAAGGGGATTTCAACATCTTTTATGCTCTTTATCTATTAGATCTTGTCTATTCATTCTGAAAGGAAAATGTGAGTATCTTGTGCTGCAAACGAGGGGTTAGAGGATAATCCCCCTCTAAGATATAATTCTATTTTCACCTATTGTTGTAGTAAATAGACTCTTGCTATATACCAGTTAGAAAATAAGTCTTGGTAGTTTGAGATCAACAAGTCTAGTTTTCCTAAGACATTCTACCTATATAGAAAGATCTCTTGATCAGATTTAACTAATGCAAAATAAACCAAAGCAGATTGTATCCCAGTCTGTTTGCGCATAAGTAGAACTATGGAATGAGTAACCGATATTATACCCATATTTATAATTTTGAATTTGTAAGAAAATCATGTTTACCAAAAAGTTTGGAGCACCAAATTGTGCAGCTAAAATCGATAAACATGATAAACATGACTTAGGACATCGAATGAAACATATAACAATAAGTGATGTAGAGAAAATTTATGTAAAAGATATTTATAATAAAATGTAAAACTCGAAAGTCGTTCTTTTCTAGTGTGTTATACAATATACTTTCACATCTATATATTTACCTATCTATTTAACTACCTATATACTTCTGTCTATCTATCTATACATATATACATACTTACATACATACATTCATTCATTCATTCACTCACTCACTCACTCACGCATCCACTCACTCATTCATTCATTTATTCATACATACACACACACACACACACACACACACACATACACACACATGCATAAGCAAACACAAAACCCTTTGACTGCTCTGCGTGTGAATGGGCTTCCCCCTTTAATACACACCATATACAAGCCGGGCGTCGGTAGGTCTTCTTCCCCGTCCCCTTCCCCTCTTCCTTCCTCGCCTTTCTTCCCCTCCTCCCTTCCCGGGGCAAGATGAGACGTTCCCAACCCCTTCTGCCCCTACCCATAGTCTGTCCCTGCCTGTGTGATGCTCCTACGGCCTCCTGCCCCTCAGTCCCCTCAGTCCCCTCGCTCCTATCACGAAACTGCTCCTAACATTTCCTAACATTACTGTATATATGTCCGTACACTATCTCTGCCTGGCCATATCCGTGCGGTGCCCTTCTAACCCCTACCCCTCTCCCTACAAACCCCTACTAACCACTCTCCTTATACGTCTTCATCTGTACGACGCCCCTCCCATCCCAACCCTGCCCCCACCCCCCACCCCCATCCTGCCCCCACTCCCCACCCCAACCCTGCCCCTCACAGCCTCCAGCTCTGCCGCTGCCTCCACGGTGTCTGAATCCAATCAGCGAAATGGATGTGTTGAAGGACTCTGTAGTAATCGGAAGATTAATTCAGAACCAATTAGTAATCCCGATGATCGTCAGGCTCCCTGCAAAGGCGAAATCTCAAATTCAAATATTCGTACATATATACAGGTGAACAGAAAGCTGGACT
>NW_028234417.1:21254823-21259823 GCF_977035675.1 Penaeus japonicus
AAAACAGCAAATATAGAAAAAATATATAATGTTTTAGTGTGTTTTGCCTTCGAAGAATTACTGAACACTGGAAGATGAATTTTTCTGTCTCCTACTATTTTCTAACAACGTATGCTGCTTCATTTTCACCATAACTTATGAAATTCTGAAATTTAAGACATGAAATAAAAAGAATAGATCTTTAAAACTATTTTGTCTTTCCTTCCAACGTGGACTTCTAGAAGCCCAGTCATGGACCATTGGTTATGCATAGACCAAAGGTTACGAAAGACATTACGCTGCCTTAGAATTCAAGAAATAACTCTACAGTGACAGACATATAGAACGAAGCACCATGTCACTTAAAAAAATAGAGAAAAAAAAACATTTGATCTTTTAAGTTTGAGTAAATAACTTTGGAGAAGGACGGAACTTTGGAAGATACATTGTTTCAACGTTCCAGATATGTTCCCTGTTTGACGAGTACGTTATATGCCAAACATAAACATATTTTCAAATCCATTCTCTGTCAAAAATAGTAGATTAAGCAATAATTATTTGCCCGCACAATAGAGTAAGTTCACAGTATTAATCAATCAAGCACAGTATATCAAATAAGTACCATATAACAATGAACCAATATAGGTCATGCAAACCGTATTGATTCGTTAAGCCCCACGTCCAAATCTACCACAATAATCTGAGCAAGCACTATAGACCAAGCAAGCACAACAGACCATTGGGCAAAAAAGCACAATAATCAAGTAAATAATATAAACAAATCCAGCACAATGATTAATCACATCCCATAGCCCAAGCAATCACTCTGTCAAATCAAGCTGAAAAAAAATAAATAAATAAAAACACACCGGAGATAAATCATAGTAAATCAATAAAAGACAGTAGACTGACAAGGTCAATAAATCATCCAAATAGTCACCATAGATCAAGGAACCACTATAAAGCAATTAGGGGGAAAAAAAACAAGGGAAGCATTATAGATGAAACACAATAGACTGATTATCAAGAAAATGCTAAAGACCAAACAAGCACTATCAAATAATCAACCAGTAGCAATAACGCCTTGTTTCCAGACAGGAGGTTCCCCCTTGTGTCATATCAACTTCCTCACGGCAGGCTTCTTTGTTGGTTGATCTCCTCTAAGGATTACCGCTGGATGATGCAACTTGATAAAATTATTCTTAGGGATTCAAGCCAAGTGTCCATATAACCAAGCGCCCTATGTCAGTTTTCATGGTCTTACTAGCATGGTCCTTATGATCTGATGGTGTGCAAGATCCAATGAACTGGACAAGTTCTCCTAGTAGATATACAAAGTTACGGACCTTGGACTTGATCAAGAGCTGCCACTAGGGTCTCCAGAGACTCAGTTTAGTAAGAAAAGTCAATAGCAGAGTTCAACTCTATGACCTAACACTATGTGTTCAGATGAGAACTTTACCGATAATCCAGTCACTGCTCGTGTTAAAAAGTGTTAGAACAAGGATACAGTCTTGTCTAACTCTTGATATCACAGAAAGGGGCTAATTCGTCAGCCTCACACTTTACATCACTTTTAGTACCAGTATGGAACCTTGCTAGTTGTTCAATAACCTCAGTAGAGATTTTCTGATGTTTCCCAAGAAGATGGGAATGCTTGTCATTCTGATCAGTGTAATACCTCGATGACTGCTGCAGTCCCAATGAACCCTTTCCCCCTTCCAGATAGGGATGACTATGCCTCTCAGCAAGTACCTGTAATCGCCTCGACACAATTGTACTTTATGACGAGAATCTCATCAAGTGATCCAACACTACATCATTCTCAGTGAATATCATGTACAAATTATTACTTTCCTGTATTAAAAATAATCCCTGTAATCACTGTGTATGTGCAATCAACATTTGTTTAACAATTAGCATCATGTATCTCTTTCTGTGACTTTGGCAAACAGTTTGTCTCTTTCTTTAACCATTTCATCGTTTTCACCAACATTATTCGTCTTTCTTTAACTACATTTTTTTTACAGTATCAGACTGTCAGACTGCATACAATCCACAAGCCATGGACTCACAATCAGACCTCAGCATTTTATCATGCTTCCAAACATCTTTTGGAGCTTACACAGCAAACAAGTGGTTCAGTCTCAATACTATTATATGCTCATTAATTGGAGCTACCTCTAATTTTTCAGGTTGAAGTCTCGTGGAGATGGCTATGGCTATTCTTTTGAAGTGATATCCATTGATACAGTCTGATCAGCAAAAAAGTGTAGCCACCCATACTAATCTTTCTACTTGCAGATGAGCTTACCTCTGAGAAGGTGACAACCTCAACCCTCATTTCCCCCAAAAGTAGTGTTAATTGATTATCTTGGCACAAAGATCAGATGTACGATGCTCCACTATGCCACCTTTGCCACCCTCCACCCTCCCCAGTATTGTCCCAAATAAAAGTGAGTAATAGGTCACACGCCCTGTATCAAAATGTGGACATTGCTCCACATGCCTCAACCTTAGTCACTGCCCACCAGGCTGAAGTCCCGGTGAACTCTCTTTCCATATGCATAACTGATTTTATTTTTCTACAAGACTAGCGAACAGCGGTAACTGGAGGTAAGAAGGCATATAAGCACTTAACCCATTGTGAAGGGTTGGGTAGCAACATGTAGGTACTAATAGCTCGCCATATTTGATGCAAGGGAAGACTAGATGCTGTGCTTTTCTATTACACAATGGGTAATAGATCTAAAATGGATTGAATATGAATGACACCACTCTCTTTTAGCACCAGCAGGAAAGAAAGCCTTGAAGGGCGCCCATCTCTAACAATGTTCAGAGAGTGATCACGCAGAGCAAGATGCCGACCAGTCAAGTAAATCCATCTCCGTCTGCAATGGACTGAAATCAATCTATGCCTACCACGCCGCCATCTGTCACCCTGATCAGGAAACACTCACCCATTAGTAGGGTAAATACATGAAACCAACAAGCACCATGGATCAATCAACAGACCAAGCAATCACTTTAGATCATTACTGTGGATCAACCAAGCAAACACGATTGACCAAGCGAACACAATAGATTAAAGCAAATACTATAGCCCAAGTAGGCACTGCAGATCAAGCAAACAGTATAAAAGGAGCAATAGACAATGGAAACACAGTAGACCATGACACACAATATTAATTAACCAAATAGATCAAGCAAGGTCATTAAAAGAAGCAAGCAGCCATAGCCATAGAGCAGCCAAGCACCAGCGCTTCCGCTGTCTGACCTTATGTTATCTAGGTCGCTGTTGCCTTCCATGTCCCCCTGTCTGGCTCGCCTCGGGGCGTCGACCTTTTAGGCGAACGTAATCACTCAACGAAGGAAATTCATGGATTAATGAGACGAAGAACGGGAATATATCACGGACGCAGATGATAAAGGGAAGCAGGTGGGCGATGATGTTTACTCACATTCAGAGATATCAGTCCAGTAGTGCGACCAGTGAAGACAACATGAGGATCCTTGTGCGTCGACGAGAGATCGAAAATCGCATGTTATGATTTACTATACTCAGTGCCGAAAGGACATTTCTGTTCTTGATGGCCGCAACAAAGGATTTGGGTTCTAAGCACAGTCATATTTCATTGAATCTTGATGTATCTAGTTTTTTCTTAGTTTTCTGAAAAGAAAAAAGGCTTAACTCCCTCCGTATCTTTCCCACTTCTCTGATTCTTTCAGTATTATTTCAGTATCTCTCTCTCTCTATCTCCCCCCCCCCTCCCTGTTACGTGCCTGTAGATCTGCGCTAGTTGTAATGTAGAGTGATGTTATACTGAAGAAGGAAATTCTGAAGGATCTGGAGTTGGTTATCTACAAAAGAGTAGCTCGTACTCGACCATGTCCTGTTTTTTTTGTGATCTAAAGTTGACCGAGCTTTCCCTTCTGCAAAAATATTTCCGTTTCGTCGATGTAAAGAATGGTTACGCAGATGTTCAGGGGAGACACTTCATGGGGATTTTTTTCCTTTTTACTCTTATTTCTCTTAATTCGATGGTATTTTTCCATTTCCTTATTTCTGAGTTTGGCATTCTTTTTTGTATTTGTTACCCCTATTTACTCTAGTTTATGTCTACTTGTATCTTACACACACACACTTTGTATTTCGCCTGGTCTATTGGCCCCCCTCCTCTCTCTCTTTCTGTCTGTCTCCCTGTCTCTCTCTGTCTCCCTCCCTCTCTCTCTCTCTCTCTCTCTCTCTCTCTCTCTCTCTCTCTCTCTCTCTCTCTCTCTCTCTCTCTCTCTCTCTCTCTCTCTCTCTCTCTCTCTCTCTCTCTCTTCCCTTCCTCTCCCCTCCCTCTTTCCGACAGGGTGCCACGCCCCTCATAAAGGGCCTGCCCGGTACACCCATGAAAAAGCCCATCCTCGGCGAGAACTTTGGCCACAAGAAACCCGATTAAACTTACAATTCGTCATTTATATTTTGTTTTTTGTTTTTCCTTTCTTAAACCTTTGTTTATGTTTCTCATATGACTTATTCTTCTATTCTGTCTCTTTCACTCAATTATTTATCTAGTTGTAATACTTTTGAGTTCCTTTTTTTGTATTTGATCTTTAGTTGTCAAAAATATTGCCTAAAACGTTAAATTTTATTTGATGAAAATAAAGGAATTTGATTACCAGAGGGGGATATGCAGACGTATAGATAAATGGATATGTAGATAGATAGATGAAAAAAGTAGGGAAGTGGATGTTTAATTCTTTCTAGCGGATTTATATTGATACTATTTTCTGTAAATTTCCCCTCTTCTTTCTTGTCTCCAAATTAAGCACTAACAACAAAATGCATAGCGGAGGACAAGGGGAGAGAAAAGACGGAGATAAAAGGGAAGACGGAAATAATAAAAGTTGAAAAGGCAAGGGAGGGGAATAGGATAGAGAGAGGAGAAATTGTAGGGAAGAGGTGAAATGAAACTAATAGAAGAGATAAAAAGGAAAGGAAAAAAAAGCGAAAAGGGAAAGACAGAAAACTG
>NW_028234417.1:21297323-21299823 GCF_977035675.1 Penaeus japonicus
CTCTGCCGCCCACCCTCTGTCCCTTAGAGTGGCAAACCTCTTCTCGGTCGTTATTTTTCCATTAGTTTGCGAGTCTTTTTTCTCTCGATTCCACAATCGTTCTCTCCTAAACTAATCCCCCCCTTTCTCTCTCTCTCTCTCTCTCTCTCTCTCTCTCTCTCTCTCTCTCTCTCTCTCTCTCTCTCTCTCTCTCTCTCTCTCTCTCTCTCTGTCTTTCTCTCTTCTTTCTCTCTCTCTCTCTCTGTCTTTCTCTCTCTCTCTTTCTCCTCTCTCTCTCTCTCTCTCTCTCTCTCTCTCTCTCTCTCTCTCTCTCTCTCTCTCTCTCTCTCTCTCTCTCTCTCTCTCTCTCTCTCTCTCTCTCTCTCTCTTTCTCTCTTGCTCTCTCGCTCTCCCACTCTCTCTCTGTCACTTTCATGAGGATATAAATGTCTCAATTGCATGACGTGTGGTTTCGTAGATACTTGCACGCAATAAAATGAGTTCCTATCAGAAAAAAAACGAAAGAGCATGCAGGCACACGAGAGATGTTCACCTTTTTGTCTACATTTTCTTTTCTCTTTAATGTCAGTAATTTCTCTTGAGCCTAACCCTTCCACTTGAACAAAGTCTTTACACTTCTCACTCCTTCAAGCTCCCTTCTCATTTTCTTCACCTCTCTTTTTTCCCCTTCTTTAATTTCTCCCTTTTTTTTCACCCCTTTTTTCTTTTTCTACTGCTTTCTTCGTAAAATGTTCTTCCTTCTCCCTTCCTTGCCTTCTTCATCTTTCCATGTAAGGCCATGATACTTGTACAGCCGTATGAAAAAGGGAGAGGTAAATGGAAGATGTGAAGAGGGAGATGGAGCACAGAAATGAAAGGGAAAAAAACGGATTATAGGGCAATCTGTTGGTAAGAAGAAAGTCCAAGAGAGACAGGAGTAGCAGAGAGAGGGAGATAGTAGAAGCAAGATAGAAAATCTAATGAGGAAGAAGAGAACAGAAGAAAAAATCAGAAGGGAATGGGGAACTGACCTTGATGACACAATAAGCACAGTCTTATGGGATAACGTATGATTGTTCTTCCTCCGCCACCGCTCCTTCGCACCCCTCCCCCCCCCACCCACACACACTTCTAACCCTCTTTTCTTTCTGCCACCCATACCTTTCTCTCCAACCTCCTCTTTCTTCTTTTTATCATCGCATTCTCTCCTTTATCTTTCTTGATCAAACAGCCGTCGCCATCGTCCTTTGACGTGTGTGTGTGTGTGTCTAATGTATGTGTGTGTGTGTGTGTGTGAGAGTGTGTGTGTGAGTGTATCTCAACAGCTGAGAGGGACGATCATCCTGCAGGTCCTTGGTCTCGTGATCGAGGGTCCGGCAAAGGATAGATGGATTCCTATTATATTCTCTGCACGCGCGTGGTCTGACAAGCGAGGCTCCTTCTGCGTCAGTGCACGGGTTCTGACAGCACTTGGCCTAAGGAGAGGAATCCTTTAATCCCTTGTTTGTGTGGGTCGGCCTTGGCCAGGCTTTGCGGAGGCTCCTACCCCTTTCGCTCGCCTCGTCGTTAGCTTTAAAAAAAACGTTGATATAGCTTATCATTGTCTTTTCGGAGGGTGTGTATTGGGATGATGTAATATGTAGGTTGCTTGTCTTTTGCGTTTTCCTCTTCAGAATGCTTTGCTCTCCCCCTCCCCCCTCATTCTCTTTCTCTCTCTCTCTCTCTCTCTCTCTCTCTCTCTCTCTCTCTCTCTCTCTCTCTCTCTCTCTCTCTCTCTCTCTCTCTCTCTCTCTCTCTCTCTCTCTCTCTCTCCCTCCCCCCTCTCTCTTTCTCTCTCTATCTCTCTTATTCTCTTTCTCTCTCTATCTCTCTTATTCTCTTTCTCTCTCTATCTCTCTTATTCTCTTTCTCTCTCTCTCTCTCTCTCTCTCTCTCTCTCTCTCTCTCTCTCTCTCTCTCTCTCTCTCTCTCTCTCTCTCTCTCTCTCTCTCTCTCGCGTATTTCTCTCGTCTCTCTCTCTCTCATCTCTCTTCTCTCTATCCTCTCTCTCTCTCTCTCTCTCTCTCTCTCTCTCTCTTTATTTCTCTCTTCACGCTCTCTCTCTCTCTCTCTCTCTCTCTCTCTCTCTCTCTCTCTCTCTCTCTCGCGCCTCTCTCTCTTGGAAATTTCCTCTCTCCTCCTCTCCTCTCCTCTCTCCTCTCCTCGTCTCTGCTCGTCCTCTCCTCTCTCTCCTCACTCTCTCTTCGCTCTCTCTCGCTCGTCTCTCTCTCCTCTCTCTCTCTTCTCTCTCTCTCTCTCTTCTCTCTTCTATCGTTATCTATCGATTCTATTTATCTATCTATGCTTTGCTTCCCTCTCTCTCCCTCTACCATCCCCCCTCTCCCCTTCACCCCTACTCTCTCCTCTTCTCTTCCCCCCCTCCCTCTCTCTCTCCTTCCTCCCCTCCCCCCTCTCTCTCTCCTTCCCCCCCTCCCCCTCTCTCTCTCCTCCCCCCCCCCCCCCTCTCTCTCTCCTTCCACCC
>NW_028234417.1:21332323-21334823 GCF_977035675.1 Penaeus japonicus
AATTACAAAGATCAGACAGTAAATTGCAAAGGATAAAATTATAAAACCCCAATCAATAATCATCAGCACCATTTAGTCATACCTCTCTTGTTCATCCCCACCTCCCCCCCCCCCCCCTCTCTCTTTCTCTCTCTCTCTCTCGCTTTTTCTCGCTGTATTTTCCTTTTTATCTCGGGAATTTCTACTTTATATCTGATATCAAATTTATTATTCGATTTCATATCTTGAATTGCTTTACATACACATACACACAAAACACACACACACATACACATGCATACATACACACACACACACACACACACATACACATGCATACATACACACACACACACACACACACATATATATATATATATATGTCTGTGTGTGTGTGTGTGTGTGTGTGTGTGTGTGTGTGTTATCACTGTGAGGATTACGATTTACGTTTAACTGCAGCCTTTCTTTTCTTCTTTCCAGGGCAGTGAAAGCGAAGCCCGAAGATATGGAAGTACCCGATGGCAGTGAGTATGAGAAGAGTCACCAGCGAATATCTGAGTAACGCGCGCGGGAGCCGGGTACTGTAATCCGGCCGACGTCAAGCTCAAAGGCATGTAATAGTCGCGAGAAAACCTCCCCCCCCCCCTTTCATGCCCCCAGAACCCTCAAAGGAACCCCCCCCCACCCACCCACCTCCTCACTATCCCCTCTCCCCTTCCTTTCGTGGCAAGGAATAGAAGAGGATTGGTTTCCTATGTTTTTGTTTATATTTATCGTGTTAAGGATGTGAAGAGGATTCCTTTCTCCATATGCCTGTTATCGTGTCAAGCGAAGATTTTGCTCATAAACATTTTTTTTTTATTGTGCTAAGTGACGAGAAAGGAATTTTTCTTTTATTTATCGTGTTAAGAACTAGAAGAGGAATCTTTTCTGTGTGTGATTTTTTTTTCATCGTGTAGTGTGATGAAAAAGGAACTCGTTCTGTTTATAGTCTGTTTTATCCTGTTAAGAGCCAGAAGAAGAACCTTTTCTATTTCATCATTGTGTTTAATTAAGGAAGAAGACTCCATAGAGACCCTGAACAATTGCTCAGTGACAGAGTTAAGCCCTGGAAGCTGTCTGTTTCTGGAATTTGTTGGGGATTTTTCTAATGGACGAACAGTGCGGGTAGTTGTTCCTTAGAGTAAAGCACTGGTGAGCCAAGTCGGCAAGAACAAGAAAAGTGTGCAAGTCACTTTCGCTTTCGTCAGATACGTGTGTTTTGGAAGTGACAGTGACCGGGCGTGCTAAAGGAATTATCATTTTCTTTTTATTTTCTCTGTCTTTTGTCAGAGAAGGTAAAAGGAACTTCGGTTCTTCTAATCCTAAAAGATGAAGCATGATGATCTTCCCGTCAGTGATGAAACGCGATTTTGGTGTTTAGTTCTGAGTTTTATAGTGAAATGCTCTTTTTGTGTTATTTGAATGTGATCCTGTCTCTCATCTGACTTTTATGCATTTATTTGTTTAGTTCTCTAGGTACGTTCCAGTAGTCGATAAGGTTTTGTTGAGCGACTTTTTCCTGGGTCTGGAAATACATTTGAACATTTTTGAAAAACGACCCAGCAAGCAAAAGTGCAAGCAAGCGCCACGCTAAAGAAAGTAGTAAATAACCGTGTCTAGAATAAGAAGTAAGGAATAAAACGATAATCAGTACCCTCTGCCCCACCCATTTTTGTTGTTTTTGTTGTTATTATACATTTTCCTCTCCTTGGCCTTTTCTTTTAGTTTTTTTAGTTTTAGTTTTGGAGGGTTGTCGCTCCAGTGACAACGCCTTTGCCAAGAGAGGCGTGGTGAGAAGTGCTTGAACAACAAGTAATTCTAGAATAAGCGAGTCCCCTAACCCTCGTCCACCACCCACCAAATAAAATAAAAGCATCATGAATCCCTCCTCGCGCGACACCTGTTGCTCTTCCAGCCCGAACCTGAGTACTAACCCCAGCCCTCCCCCAGTGCTGACCGCGCCCAGGGGACATATCACAGGCCCGAGGCAGTACGGCCTCACACTGCCTGGGCACCGCAGGACGCTCAGTGGACCCCCCCTCCCGCCCCCCGCCAGCCTCCCCGTCCTTCCCGACCCCACCGCCCACACCATGAGCGTCGAGGTGGGCACGCCGGGCACGCCGGGCACCACGCCGACGCAGCCCCTCACGCACCACTTCCACGCCACGCCGGACCACGCCACCGTCGCGCTCCAGGCCATGAACAAGCTCAGGATGAACTCGCAGGTAAGGCTTCGGGCTTGGTCTGGGTTCCAGACGCCGGGCGGGGGGTGGGGGTGGGTGGGGGAGAGATGGATACAAAGACTGGAACTGAAGGGAAAACTGAAACATTTATGGAGCCAAATAGAAGTTTATAGGAATAGATAGTGCAATCATTAAGCATAATACTCCATGAAGCACAATTTAGTTAAGCATTATAGTCTTGACTTAGCCCTTTGAGAGAGCAGCTTTCTTTAAAAGACTAGTTTGTAATCGACATT
>NW_028234417.1:21356942-21361942 GCF_977035675.1 Penaeus japonicus
TGTTTGGGTGTGTGTGGGGTTTTGTGTTTTGTGTGTGTGGTGTGGGGTTTTTGGTGTGTTTAGTTTTTTTAAGTTTTTTTAAATGTTTATATATTTATATTAATTTATATAAATTTTATATATACATATGTAAAAAATATTTAAACATATTTTATATTATTTTTATATATTTATAACAATTATATATATTTTTTTTATATTTTATATATATACACAAATAAACATTATTATATAAAATATTATTTATTTATATATATATATAAGGTATTTTATAATATATATATATATTAAAAAATATAAATATTTTAATATAAAATATAGATTTATAAAAATTATATTTATATTATATATATATAGATATATTTATTTATTTATATATATATATATGTGTGTGGGGGTTTGTGTGTGGTGTTTTGTGTAGGGATAGATAGTTAGATAGATAGATGGGGCATACACACCCAAAACCCCAAAAACACACAAAAAAAAACCACCAACACACCCACTTTAAAAAACAAAACCACAACACACTCCCCCCACCACAAACACACACACAAAACACACCCCAATACCCCACCACACACCACACACACACACAAAACTTTATATATTTTATATATTTTATATATATATATATATATTTTATATTACATAAAATTATATATTTTTTATATTATATTATATATAAATTTTTTGAAAATAAATAATTAAAATTTTATATATATTTTATATATATATTTCTTTTAAAATTATATATTTTATATATAAAAAATTATATTATATCCCTAGAGGGGAGAGAGGAGATTTGGGATATATAAATAGAAAATAGAAATACATATATGTATATATGTTTTAAAATGTTTTTTATATAACATTTATATGTTATTTTCCCCCCCCCCCTTTATACATTTTAAATTATAATATATATATATTTATATATATATATATTTTTTTAAAATTTTAAATATATTTTAAAATATTATATAATATATAATTACATATATAGGAGGGGAGATTTAGATAATAAATAAAAAAAATAAGTAATACTTAGGATGATTATTTAAAATTATATTTATACACTATTATATAATATAGGTATATTTTTTATTTTATACATTTTTTAATTATATATATAATATATTATTATATATATATATACTATATATATAAATAAAAATTATAGGAAAAATTTGTTTATATATAACCATATATTTTATTTTGGTATATTTTCCCATAAATACATGTAAAAATTATTTTTTAATTTTTGTTAAATATATATATTAAAAATATATATATATATATTAAATTTATTATATATATTTAATTTAAATTATTTATAGATATTACCACACATATATAAATATATTTAGAAAGTTTTTTATATATATATATATATATTATATATGTGTTTTAATATATTTATTTTTACACATATATTATGTATATATTCTTTTTTTCTTGTTTAAATTATATATATATTATAATATAGATATTTATTATAATATACTATATATATATATAATATATATATTTTATTATTGTTTTATTTTTTTTTTAAAAATATTTTATATATATTTATATATTATATATATATATAAAATTATATATACATACACCAAACACACACCCACACACACCCCCCCCACCCCACACACACCCACACCCCTATATTTTATTATTTTATATATTTTATTATAATATATATATACATATATATATATATGTTTTTCCCTCCCATACAAACTTCATACATTTATATTTTAAAAATATATTATATATTTTAAATTATAATATTAAAATATATATATTATTTTTATATTTATATAAATTATATATTTTAAAAATTTATATATAAAAATTTTATATATTTTTTAAATATTATAATAATACAAACACCAACACACACCCACACCCCACACAACAACACAAAACCACCCCAAAACAAAACCAAAACAATTATATATATTTTAAAAATTATTTAATATTTTATTATAATTTTTTATATAATATATATACGCGAACACTTTTTTTTATCTATTATCTATAAAAAGAGGTAAAAAAACCCAAGTCCCTTTATATATTATCAGTAAAATTTTTTTTTTATTTTCCCCCCCCCCCCCCATTTAAGTGGGTTTTTCTGCCTTTTTAAAAAACAGGGTTAGAGTGTTTTCGCCTTTTCATTTATGTATTTTAAATAGTTTTTTTGTTATGGTTTATATATATATATTATAAAATATAATTTTTAATATATATATATATTTTAATTTTATAAGTTTAAAATATATATTTTTTATTATTATATATATACATGTATAACTTGTTTATTATATATATTTTTATATATATATATATTTTATAATATAATATATAATTATTATATATATATATATATATATATTATTTTATATATATATACATGTATGTACATGTAAATATATATAAATATATATATAGATATATATATATATATATATATAGTATATATATATATATATATATGCATATATATGTATATAATATATTATATATATCTATTTATATATATATATATATATATGTATATTCTTACATACATACACACCACACACACACACACACACCACACACAACACACACACACACACACATACACACACACACCACACACACACACACACACACATATATATATATATATATATATATATATATATATATATATATATATGTGTGTGTGTGTGTGTGTGTGTGTGTGTGTGTGTGTGTGTGTGTGTGTGT
This sequence comes from Penaeus japonicus, assembly GCF_977035675.1. NCBI lineage: Eukaryota > Metazoa > Arthropoda > Malacostraca > Decapoda > Penaeidae > Penaeus > Penaeus japonicus. The sequence continues at coordinate 21,359,697 of NW_028234417.1, forward strand.
GTGTAGGCAACAAATAATGGACTGATTAGCCAATGAATGTCTAAATGCAACTCATACAGCGTACCTGTTTAAAAGGAAGTAGCAGGAACTCCTCCGTGCCACACCTCAGGAAGTTTTTTTCCTTTATGGAGAGCGAATCTGTGTGATCGGGTGTGTAGTTCTCCGCAGCCTAGTGCGTCTTGTGGGCGGGGATTTTGCGGCAATAGGTATTGATAATCGTTTTCTGTTAATATATATTAGTTCATAATCTGTAATATATATTAATTTCTGTAGCTATTGTTCTATGTATGTAATCATAATCACCGACACGAATTGGTGAGACGGGGACCTGACTTGGAGACCGTGACTATAGGGTAAGAGTTCGAGGGACGCCGCAGTTTCATTCCCGTCTGTTTCTGATGCTGTCTTCTTATTCATTCGTTTTTCGTGTCGTCCTCTCAGTTTCTCTGTCCCTTGGGTTTATCAATTAGGTCTTGGCGATCTATTTGCCTGTTTGATTAACTACTTTAATCTCTTTCTGTTTCGGTCTCTCTCTCCTTGACCCTCATTTATTTGATCAATATTCTGTTAAACTATTAATTCTTTATAAAGTAAGTGATATCTTTTAACTATTAACATTCTGATTTCTCTCTCTTCTTTCTCCTTCCCTTTCCCCTCCCTCTTCCTCTTCTTCTTCCTCTTCTCTTCCCCTATCTCTACCCCTTCCCCCACTTTCCCCTCCCTTCCCATCTCCCTCCCCTTCCCTCTCCCTCTCCTACCTCTCCCTCTCCCTTTTATTTCCCTTTCCAGCTTCTTTCGCTCTCCCATTCTCACTCCTGCTCTCTTTTTCATCCCTCCCTCCTCCTTTTTCCTTTACTCTTTCTTCCACTCCCTTTTTTATCTTATCCAGCCTAAACCACTTCTTTCCTTTCCATTTTCATCATTCTCTACTCTCTCCATTACATAAGGACTCCACCCCCTCCTGCACTCCTCCTCGCCCCGACCCGCCTACTTCAAAGTGCGGATGCGAGGCAGTTGGGGGGTGTATGCCTCATAAGGAACTTGCACATGCCTCTCTCACGCTGTCCATCTGCAGGAGACTGGAGGCTGGCAATAGCACCTGCAGAGAAGAGAGTGTTGGATATTAGAGTGGAGCGGTTAGGTTACAGTGCGTTATTATTCTCTCTCTCTCTCTCTCTCTCTCTCTCTCTCTCTCTCTCTCTCTCTCTCTCTCACACGCACACACTCGCACACACACACGCACACACGCACACACTCGCAAACACACGCACACATGCACACACACACACACACACACACACACACACACACATGTCCTCTGTCTTTAACAGCAAAACAAAAAACATGAAAGCCTAAATTACACAATAAAAAAGACACTCACTTGCACGTTGTCCTCAGTGATGACGATCTCGCCGGTGTAAGAGTACTCGACGAGGAGTTCGAGGGCGGTTGAGTCGAGCTCCTGCTGGTCACCTTCTCTGCGTCTTCTCTACCAGGTCGCCTTCAAGAGGAAAAGGAGAAAGGTGGCTTAAGGATATATATATATTTTTTTTTTCAAAGTAACTGTTTTTCCTGTTTAATAATAGAACAGGAAAAACAATATTTGCGGTTGTCCGCCTTTCCGGAGATAATGACTAGTGGTCGTGTCAATTCAACCTGGATTGTCCTTTTTATTTTTTATGGGTTGGTCTATGCTTAGATCTATGTCTATCCACACACATGAATCTTTGTAAAAGGACGGAAGGAAGGAAGAAAGGAAGGATGGACGGATAGATGGAAGGGAGGATGGATGGATGGATGGATGGATTGATGGATGGATGGATGGATGGATGGATGGATGGATGGATGGATGGATGGATGGTAGGAAAAAAGGAAGAAAGGAAAAAAGGAAGGAATGAAGGGAGAAGGAAGGAAGAAAGGAAGGAAGGATGGATAGGTGGATGGAAGGAAGGAAGGAAGGAAGGAAGGAAGGAAGGAAGAAAGAAAGGAAGGAAGGAAGAAAGAAAGGGTGGATGGATGGATGGAAGGAGAGAAGGAAGGGGAAAGGAAGGAAGGAAGGAAGGCAGGAAGGAAGGAAGGAAGAAAGGGAGGAAGGAAGGAAGGATGGATGAATGGATGGATGGATGGATGGATGGATGGAAGGAAGGAAGGAAGGAAGGAAGGAAGGAAGGCTGGATGTAAGTTTCGCAAGAACCCATTTGTGATACCCATCACGAGCGGCATATGATTAAACCAAACCTTTCCAT
>NW_028234417.1:21379442-21381942 GCF_977035675.1 Penaeus japonicus
TACACTTTATTTAGTGACGCTATCCCGCAACTTTATAATTTGGTACCAGATCAAACAAATTAATAGGTAAATCTATTCTAGTAAAACAGGACCCGATCTGAACACCATAACTTCAGTACTAATTGGTCTGAAAACACATAGATATCTATTCGATACGACAAAATAAGTCGGCTTTATTAATATCATATGAGTATGAGAAATCATGTAATTATGTACACACAAACACCGTAATGCAAGGGTTATTCCGATCAATAGTTCTCGAACATTTCCCTTTACTTTGCTCAATATGACCCTTCAGCCATGGGTGGAAGGGACACGTTTTGCAGGGTACCTTTGGAAGGGACAGCTTTGGGAAGGCTGACGGGGTAACTTTAGAAAGTCTGGAGGGTCACCTTTGGAAGGGCTAAAGAGGCAATTTTCGAAGGAGCAAAAGGGCGCCATTGGAAGAGTTTACAGGGCACCTGTGGAACGGCCGAGATATTGAAGAATAAGCAGAGGCAGGGTGTATGTTGAAGGAGATCCGACAAGCAAGAGAGATAGCAAGCGTAAGTATGAAAAAAATAAGGTGAGAGAGGGAGAGCTAGCAAGAAAGAAAGTGAGGGAGAGGGAGAGAGAGAAGTGAGGAATAATAATATAAAATATATCAAATTTTTACTTTTACTCATCTATCGTAGTTATTGTCCGACTGAATTACCAGTGTGCGTGCATCTGTGTGTCAATGTTTGTGCTTCAATGTCTCTGTGCGGACATGGGTAAGTGTTTCCGTGTGTGTTTAAACACAGGCTCAAAATATGCTATGACACTTAAACCTCACCATGCATCACCCATGGGAAACTGTCAGTATAGGTAAGAGAGAGAAAGACATGACTTGACTTTCCTTGTGCGCAGGTCCCGTGCGGGTGTAACCTCCCTCGGGCGGTATCTGTACGTGATGGGCGGATACGACGGTGCGTGCGACCTGTCTTCGGCTGAGATGTACAACCCTGGTCTTAATAAGTGGCTGAATATCACTGCCATGGGTACAAAGAGGTCCTGCCTGGGCATTGGCACGACGGATGGGCTCATCTACTGCGTTGGAGGTGAGGCTTTTGGATGCGTCATTTTTCTCCTTCTTCCTTTACTCTCTTTCTGGCGGTGATGCTTCCCTTTCTTCATCATCACCTTCTTCCTTCAGACTATTGTTCCATTGTTCCATCTTCGTCCTTCAGATTGTTGTTCCATTGTTCTGTGAGAATTTAGCAAAAACTGCGGTTATTTGCCAGACACCGTTTCACTTCAATGCCAGAGGTAAAATTCAGGCTATTTGGGTAAATACAATGGTTTAGGTGTAAGTTCGGTCCCAACACACACACACACACACACACACACACACACACACACACACACACACACACACACACACACACACACACACACACACACACACACACATGACCTGTTTGCACTCTGTGGAGTACCAAAACGCCTGAGAACCGACAGTGGACCGCAAAGAGACTTTATGAAAAAGTGGGGTGTGAAACACGCAATTACCTCTCCACTCTACCAAAAATCTATTCATGAAGACTACGACATCGAGACACAAGGAAGAGTGACGACTTCGCCTTTGTAATATTAGAAATGAGAAATAGCTCTCAAGAAAATAGTTTGTCACCATCCTAGATCCTCCTTGGACGCCCATTGCAGTCGATGGTACCAGTACATAATCGTTCACTCATTACAGACTGGTGCAGAACTATGAAAAAAAATGGATGAGACCAGGAGCGCCGAAATCACAGTACAAGAAGAAGCACACAGTATAACTACACGCCCTCTACCCGTGTTAGAAGTTGGAGATACAGTACGAGTACAAAGCCTAAGCACCCGAAATCCTCGAGCACAGACGGAACCAGATTTGCGGAGCTGATGCTACGCCGGGCTTGTATGCACTGAGGCGAGCCCACCTGTGTCAGTGTGTGCTGACTCGTGAGAGAATGTGCCAACGAGTGTTGACCCAACGCAGTGCCCAGCTACGTCAGTAACCGCCAGGTGACAGTGGAAACTCACGAGTTTGGACGGGACTCGATCTGTCGACCACGGGGATTTGAAGTCGACACGCTACCAGACGGCTGGACGGCACCAAAGCTACCAAAGATTATTTCGACGAAACCGCTGTCACATACGTCTGATTCCCAAATGAAAGATCGTTAAGACTTCAAGATCTCAGGTCACCAGACTTTTTCGATCTCAGTAAAATATATGGGAATCAAGACTCAGGAGTCCAAGATTTAATATGTAATTGATATGTAATTAGGAAAGCATGGATAACTATACTATATGCAACTATGTATTTTATTCAAGCGACATTTGAATGTCATGCTAACTTTACCCATAAGTCTGTGCGAAAGAGTTATTCTTTCCCCATTACTCTCATGTAAAAACCTTGTCAAGCTTTGCGTATAAACTTGCTGGTTAATTCTCATCTTTACCTGTCCAACGTATGCATAAAGAACATGAATACACT
>NW_028234417.1:21394442-21401942 GCF_977035675.1 Penaeus japonicus
CTATAGGCACAAATAGACGATAGAGTAACACATGGTTTTGGTCACCTTGCAGGACGGGGATGATATAAACGGTAAAACGGTATGCCATGAAAGCGAAGTTTAAACTAGACGGTCACGTTCTTATGAAGACTCATTTTCGCATTATCGCATTCCGAGTCGCATTTTCTCTCATTGTTCATACCATTTTATGAGAATGTGGATTCAAAATGATTCAGATCATGCTAGGGCGTACTCCATAGACGACGCGAAGTCAGACCGCCGTGGGACTGTGAGAAGTGGGCTACGGCTACCGTTAGCTCAAAGAGAGAGTTAGGAAGAAGAGGAAGTCTTGGTTTGGGACATTGAATGTGGGAACATTGACAGGAAGAGGGAGAAGCTGGATGTTCTGTGCCTGCAGGAGACCAAATGGAAGGGCCAGAAAGCAAGGGAGATGGGAGAAGGGTACAAACTATACTGCTCAGGTGTAGAGAACAAGAGAAATAAAATGGGTATTGTACTGAGCCCGGAGATGAAAGGGAGTCTGACCGTGTAATTTGGCTGAAAGTAGAGGTAGAAAAGTTGACAGTGAATGTGATCTGTGCATATGCACCACATGTGGGTTAGGAGGAATATAAAAAAGGATGGGTTTTGGCAACTGTTTGAAGGAGTTATGTTACACATTCTCCCACTTGCCTACAGACAAGTGGGAGAGGTAACAGGGAAACGGATGTCACTGGAGGTCATGGTATTGGGAGAAGAAACCCTGAAGAGAACATAATTGTGGAGACTGCGGTGGCGAACCAGTGTGAAGCACCTTCTTTAGGAAGAGAAGCAGCCAACTGGTAACCTACAGAAGTGGAGATGAGAATCACAGATTGATTACATCATGAGTAGGAGGAAAGGATTGAAAAGAGTCCAAGACCGTAAGGTGTTACCAATAGAAGCAGTGGCTAAACAACATCAACTGGTCATTTGTAAAGCAGTCTTAGAGACAAAAGGCAGACTGATAACCAACAGATAAAGGTCAGATGGAAAGAGCAGTACCAACAACTAATGAATGTAGAAAACCCAAGGACTGGGAAAGTGATAGCAGCAAAGGAGGAGAGAGAGGTGGAGGAGGTGATCCTAATAGAAATGAAGAGGCTATAAAAGAGATGAAAAGAGAAAAAACAGTAGGACCAGATGGCATCCCAGTGGAGGCCTGGAAAGTGTGTGACTAAAGTGGAATCTAATGGCAAACATCAGTCTTTGGAAGGATTATGGAGACAGAAAAGATACCAGACGAATGGAGAGAGAGTATTCTGATTCCCATATTCAAGAATAAAGGTGACAACCAGAACTATGGTGATTAAGCTCACGTCGCACACATTGAAAAAAATGGGAAAAGTGATTGAGAGGAGGCTGAGAAGAAGAGTGCAGGTGTCAGATCAGCAGTTTATGTTTATGCCGGGGCGTAGCACCATCAGTGCCATTTTTGCTTTGAGACAACTTGTAGAGAAATACAGAGAAGGACAGAAGGGCCTGCACAGTGTTTTTATTGATCTGGAAAAGGCTCATGACAGGATACCGAGGCAGGAGGTCTGGAGCTGTCTGAGGCTGAAGGAAGTGGAGGAAAAACATATTAGATTGACGTTGAAAGACAGGATTAGGAACGAAAGGGTGAGAGAAAGAGCGGCAGTGGGAGAGTTGAGAGAGGCCAGGCTGAGGTGAATGGGCAACGTTGTGTGGAGAGAGGAGAGCTATGTAGGCAACAGAGTGAGGAAGGAGATGGTTGGGAAGAGGAAAGGCCATAATAAAGCCAGGGACAAGTAATCCGAGTTATAATCCTAGAGAAAAAAAGTTTCCTTTCACTCAATTCAAGGAAAGAAAAATGCATTTCTACTTAAATAAGGATTTTTTCCTCCCTGAACATTGGTTAAAATTTTGCTAAGTGAGACTGAAATTTGAATCAAAAGAAAGTAGGATGTTTTATATAATAGGAGGAATTTATTATATCATTTACTTTTTTTTATGTTTTGTGTTCTAAAATTTCCTTTTTTTTCAAAAGAAGCTGAACAGATCCGAACAACAGTTCTGATGATATGAGTGAGACATTATTATTCCAGTACATTTCCAATAATTGCATAAATGCATCATGAAATCAACATCTTCATAGCAGACTATATGTCCTTAAAGTAGCACTATATATAGATGAATAGTTTGGTGTATGTTTCCTCATATAAGAATGCAGTCATATATATGTAGTAATACATGTGAGTTATCTGAATTTATGGTATTTACTGTGAATTACTTGTGGAACAGCTGTTTGTTGCCCCTTTCGATGAATGTTATCCTACATTATTGATTATAACCTCTGGTGGGCAGATACATTACATCCGCACAGGGTTGTTAACTCTAGTCTTGCATCATTACAAATGTGTCGTGGCAAAATGTATGGTAGTGAAAAGCGTTTGGATGGGCCACTTTCTCGTCTGCCCTACTTACTTCTACTTCTACATATATATATATATATATATATATATATATATATATATTATATATATATTATACAGTATATATATATATATATATATATATAATATATATATATATAATATATATATATATATATATATATATATATATATATATATATATATATATACAGTATATATATATGTATATATATATATATATATATATATATATATATATATATACATATATATTGGAGCAGAGAACAGATGGCCATCAGTGGCTCTGTCTCAGACGGAAGTTACAGATCAGCAGCGCAGACTTACAAGCAGCATTACAGAATGGCACTAGAATTAACTTGTCTGACCTCCTTGCTGTTCATATAGTGTGGAAAATCACTAGCCCTAACAGAAGCCATCTACGAAAAGTCCGAGCAGAAAACCAGGCAATTTTTCATACAGGCCAAAGCAGTGTCAAAAAGGGCATTTTTTTCAACAAGTTGATCATATGATGAATTAAAAGCTGATAAGGGTAGAGTAAATAGTTGCAAGGAGTAACTTTTGTATATTTTCAATGACACTGGTATATACCATACTTTAAAAAAGGTATTTAGTCTATTAGTCTACATCCATCTCTTCATATATATAGTTTATGTACAGAGAAATAGTATCGAATTGAATATAAAATAACAAAGGGACCCTTCTTTTACTCCTCCACACCTCTCTGACAAATAGCCACCCTACTATTCCCTGTAACCTGCCGCATGGAAATGTCCCCCGAGATGGAACTAAGCTATTTCAGAACCCAGCCATAAAATAAATGTTGAAGCAATCTTCTTTGGGCCTAATGGAGTAGGAGTCGTTAAATGATCCATGCAAGAGTAACCGGCTTATCGTAACTCCCCTCCTCTCTGTTGGGTGGGTCCCACACCTGGTCGATTCCTGAGGTGGTGGGGGGGATGACTAAGGAGTTCCTACAGTACTGATCTAGTAAGTGGTTGCGATTCACCAGGGGATTCTTTCACCTCAGGAATGTTAACCATGTTGTGTTGTGTGTGAATCCCTATGAGGAGTCCCCAGAAAGCTGAGGAAGCTGAGCGAAGCTTGTGTACCTACGCCTCTGGATAGGCAACTCATTCGGGCGGCCCCTTATTTTGGCAAGGCAGGCGGCCTGATCCCGGCTTGGTCAGGACTAAGTTAGGGTCACGTGGTTACTGCCTCATCAGCCTTTGGCATGAGGCTGTGGTAATATATATTTCCATTACCCTTGTGGGAGGTTAAAGAAGTGCTCTCTGCATGGATTCTAAAATTAAAATTCAAGATTCCAGTAAATTAGATAACACACAATTGGGCACCCAGGAACCTTTTGAGACCTCTAGGGATGAAACTTTAGTGCAGGCTGGCCTGAATGCTACAGCTACCAAAAAGACTCCGGATATTTTTCCAGTGCCCAATTAGAAGGATGGCCAGAGATGACAACTACCAGTAATGGACTAGGAGTGAGAGTCCAGAACCCCGAATTAAAATTCCAGTTCAGGGTCTCAGCAAAACCCAAGGGGTTTGATGGCACTTTCCAGCTGGTTAAGGCCATTGAGGCTCCTCGGGACGAAACTGGAGTGTAGGCTGGCCAAAGTTCCACAGCTACCAAAATTACTTCTCTGGCCAATTCTTCGGTGCCCAACTAGAGAATCCTGTACAGATGGGGGCAATATTATAGTCTTCAAAGACTGAAATTCCTCAGGGAAATGCACGCCGGTGGAAGGTAAGTGAGTATCACTAAGAACAAGCTGGAAGATAAGAGGACCTAGCTGTTGATGCTTGGCTTTCATCTCACATCCCCTGGTTGTTGAGGTTTCCTGTCTGCTAAAGGGAAAGACTCTAACCAGGCAGGTTTTTTATTACGAAAGGGGCAACTGGGGCACTTACAACCTTGGAACATATGTGATAGTGCTTCAAGTGCCATAGGTTTAAACACCACCAGGCTTATTGTAAGGCAAAACCGAAGTTTGAGACACACTCTGAAATGTGCCTCAAGGCTCACAAAGAGAGGGATGCAGATACAACTCCTAAGTGACCAAACTGTGGTAAGAGGCATCATGTTTGGAGCCTGGTCTGCCTCGATGGGAAAGAGGCTGTACTTATGACTTAATTTTGCCCTCTATGTCTGGATACAGACGAGGAGGTATAGGGTATCTGTTACTCCTAGGGGTGTGGGTCTTCCTCCTATACAGGCGACTCCACCTGACACAGCCAGAAAATAGGAGTTTCCGGTCCTAGTGGATACTCCAAGGAATGTGATCCACAGGGGAAGTCAGAAACCAAAGAGTGCCCCGAGGGCCACCCATCAAGAGGTCAGCCCCTCCTCATTTCTGGGGAGAATCTGATGCCCCTGCTGTTCACCACCACCGCCAGAGCCTAAGCCCTAGAGACAGGCTAAGAGGGTCTTCTTCTCCCTGGAGAACCTCGACTACTCTAAGCAAGCAGCTCTGTCATCAGAGGTCCTCTGAAGAGTCCGACAGAGATCACATGATTGCAGAACACTCAAATGAGACATCAGACTCTGATGCATCTGATGGCACCATTAAGTGTGCATCTGATTTGGATACCCTTGCTGTCAAGGGGAACACTGAAGTAGGATTTAAGCATTGTGTCACAGTGATTTATCAGTGGATACAGCTGGGCGCCACATAGCCGAGGTGCTTGTGGTCTGTCCTGAGATCACTTTCCTCAACAGTCAAGAGCCCAACAGAGGTGGGGTCTTGTATCTCACATTTGCCACTGCATTTCTGATAGAGAGGATGAGATAGTGGATCACAATGTCATGAGTGATCATTTTGGGATCACTGTCACCTGAGGTACTGCACATTTCAATATGGAACTGGCAGGACTTCCAGGCTGCCTTGGTTGAGTGGGTCAGGGGCAATGACACTCACAATATGGATGTGCTTAAGGACTGTCTGGTTAGGGGTATAAATCAGGCACCATCACTAACTATCCCTATGACTCGTCCCAAGACCAGGAACTACAGAGACTTCTGGTACTATAATGATAAGATATAACAAAACAGGGTACGTATTCTAGGACGTTTTCTGCGTGTCGTGGCCATGTCATGTTCATTTTGTGTCCATGTCGTGTTCATGTCACGAATGCGGTAATCTAGGACGCAAAAGCGTGGCACGTTTGTGTCAGCTGCTTCAGGTTTACCAACCATTCCAAAGTTAACATGTTTCGGATGAATGGCACTGTCCAAATTCATAAGAGAAATTACAATCATACGTAGCACTAACAAAAGATAGTACAATTTTGGTATGAATCAGTCATTGTACTTGTTCCTAGTTAAAGAATTGACAACCATTTCACGAACGCGCCGTTGGTAATTCACTCTACGCTCGATCGAAACAAACGGGATGAGAGGGATCGTGTGTTTATGGATAGATCTTCCTTATTTTGTCTCTGTATATACTGTACATATATGCGTATCTTTAATGTATCATACATATAAATTTAATGTATACATATTTCATATAATTATATACTTTAACTTTACGTTCCTGACTACTTTTACCATTCGTTTAACTTTACATATTTCATATAATTATATACTTTAACTTTACGTTCCTGACTACTTTTACCATTCGTTTAACTTTACTCTCCTTCGAAAAGTCCGCCAAAAGGTAAACAAACTCAAAATCAGCAGAGAATCCATGTTTTCCTAAAAGGGTTTGTAATCCAAGTCTAGGACAATGATGGCTAATATATCCAATATAGATATTACTTTCCAAAAGTAGTATGCTCATATGAAGTATTGGTAAGAAAAAGTACAGTAAAAATATAATTTTTTTCACCCGTGTAACTATCGTGACAAGCCTACCCCCTTGTCACGGAGTTTCCACGATTGTTCCAATACTTTCCACGCTTTTCCCACGACTATGCTATGCTTTTGCCACGCTTTTGCCACGAACCCGCGCTTCTAGAATAAGAATCGCAGCATGTTCATGTCATGTACACGGCGCGCTTAGGGACTTAGAATACGGCTGATAGTGCCACCTCACGCTTACCTAGGAAGTGACAAGATTTCCTGTCCAATTAGTTCCCATCACCTGGGCTATCCTCCTCAAGAGTTGGAAACGGCCTGACATTGTCTCTATTCCCAAGCCAAAGAAGCAGGGCAAGTATCATCTCGTCTCCCTCTTCAGCTGTCTGAAAAGTATGAACCGATTCCATGAGTAACTGGCAGATCCTCAAGTCTGGCCAAACTACTGAGCTTTATTGGCAATGTTAGTTCTGTGGTTGTTTTTCTTGATCTGGAAAGGGCATTTGAATTGGCAAGTCTCTTTGTCATTTTGGAGATCCTGATTGGGAGAGGAGTCGAGGGTAATCATCTGGCTTGTCCCTGGGATACTTCTGGAGCTTTTCTGCTAAGGTCAGGTTCCAGGGATGTCATTTAGAGGATTGAACACCTCATGGTGTTGTCAATCCAGCTTTTCTCTTCTCGACTTACAGCTCCCTGAGGGATACAGACTAATCTCCTATGCAGAAAATCTGGTACTCATTTTCACTGGGAGTTATGATGTAGGCATGGCACAATGATGTCAGGATCTGTTGTCTTAGGAATGTTGCAGAACTGGACTGAAGATCTCGGCTGCCAAGTCCAAGGCCATGCCTTTGAGATCAGATGTTCATGATATTTAGCTGCATGCCCAAAGACTGGACCTTGAGTGGCTGGCGGTCTTATTATAATACTTAGGTATGGGTGGACCAGCGACTCACCCTCCTACCTCCACAGGGAGGTTCAGTACCTGATTGACCGGACCAAGGCACAACTTTCTGAAAGCACTGTCTGGCAAACACATCAAAGCCAGGCATAGGGTCTTAAGAATGTTCTACATACACGCGATACATCTCGACGTGGACTACTCCTCAGTGGCCTTGATCACTGTTCCTTCAATCCTCATGCAGAGGCTTGATTTTTTTTTCAGAGTGAAACTGCTAGGATTATTCTGTGTGCCCCCAGTTGGACGAAACTTCGCAATCTCTATATATAGAAAAATCTCGATCTCCTGGCCAT
>NW_028234417.1:21431942-21456942 GCF_977035675.1 Penaeus japonicus
GACCCTGTATAATTCAAATTAAGAGTCAAGCCCATTGCAGTAATCAAGATTTTTAAAACTTAAAACCTTTGAAAGTAGAATATTCATTTTGCATGGTATCATTTGAGTTGCTTGCTACAAATTTTCAAAAATGATATTTTATACCTAAGGTTTAAAGAGAGTTTTATAATCTACATCACTATAGAAACTTTTCTCACCTGCAATTGTTTATTTATTTTTCTCTCACTGTTTTCCCAAATATACTTCTAAATAATGCCAGTTTAGATAGCATATGCTATATCCTAGAATGCTTACCTGTCTAACAAAAATTGAATCTGATTGGCTTTTTGTTGCACTGAAGGATCACTGAAGTCTAGCATAGTGGCAGATCCAACAGAGTCATCCTTTTGCTGTTGGAGCTGTTAAAGATAAGAAAAAGAAGATCTGAACTTATGGCTAATCTACTCAAATATTTGACTAAATTTACATTAACCTTAGGACTAAAAAAACAAAAAAGAAAAGATGATAGTGATAAAAACTCTTACAATAAACTTTCAATACATCAACACACATGAATGATTTTACCTTGCTTTCTTGACCAATCAAAGGCATGAGCCGGTCAACAACAGCATCAGCAGTTCGTTCGACCAGATGCTTTTCACTGACCACCTTCCTGGTGCTGTGATGAACGGGTTTAGGGGATGATGATGCTGACATTCTCTTATTGAAATCAGGAGCACTGTTGATTTCAATTTCTGGTCTTGCAACTACTTCATCTGTAAAAAAAAAAAAAATAAAAAAAAATAAAAAAAATCATATGATGTTGTTCTTAGACCTTAGAAATAAAAATGATGCCTAGATTTCTCCGTTTCATACAGAAAGGTTTTACATTTAACTTTTCATAGCAGGAATGGTTCATAGGGTGGGATCCCTTTTATACTGCAGATTTATTCTCTTTCTTTTCTAAACAGGCCTTCAAACCAACTGATAATTAGTATCACAGTGCTTTTATACCATACAGATTCATACATCACATCATAAGTCTAGAATATAACAGCCCACCCCAGGTTCTACATCTTAAGATGTGGCCTGTCATAGAAGGGTTAACTCTTTCCAGACAGGAATAGATTTACTTGCACACTCCCCAAATGGGTTTTATTTCAGAGTGCGTCAGCTTCAGGTAACATGTGGTATAACGACTATTGTTATGTAGTCACGACACCCACCGACAGGCCAAAAACTCATGCTTCATGTATGTTGTGGCACCCCACCGCAATGGGTTAATGATTCTATAATAAGACATTAAACACAAGAAAATAAATAAAATCATACTTTATCTTGTAGTAATAGAAAATAGAAGTAGGTGCATAAAACCTTCCATAATAATTTAATCTACATACATTCTAAAATTCAATATGTACATCACCAAAAATAATGTTCATAATAAAGTATGTCCAAAACTTTTCACTACCTAATACCAAAGCTATATTTTATTGTATGTAGCATCTTATTCAGAATAAATGCAATAGTAAGAAATTTACAGCTAATAAGAGGCAAGAAGGTAAATCTCATAGATATTTATGACAATCTAGTCTCCTATATTACTACTTTACTGATCTTGATACGGTTTTTCACCATTAAATCATAAATTTTGGCAGTATATACAAGTAAAGACCTTAAGGGGACCACCTTTACCTTATCTGTTTTTTGCAGAGGGAACAGTGAATTCAAACATTTATTCCTTTTTTTGGCTGATAAAGATTGAAAAACTCAATAAAAAAGTCATTTTGTTTTTGATAAAAAGAAAAGAGAAAAAAAGAAGTTGGAGATTGTTACAGGAATTTTGTGGTCACAACTTTAGTAATGGACCCTTCTAATTCAATTTGTGAAGGAGATATTCTTTGAGGGCAACAGTACCCTTTTCCACTAAAAATTATAATACACTTTAATGAAAAATAAATATATTTACTACAATTTGGTACGGTGAAGGAATATATTTGTAACATATTTTCATTGGTACCACTGTATGGTTGACATATTTTTTCTTCATTAGATTTTCAGTTTTATTTTCTGGAATAGCAATTTCATGTCTTCACTCTAGTATTCTTGTCTGCTAGAGATATCTAAAGCTGATAAAAGAGCCCCATTAAAAAAAAAAAAAATTGAATATTAGATAAAGACAAAAAAAAGAGAAGAAAAATCTATAAAACATGCATATTCCTTCATCCTAAACCTAAAAAATTAAAAAACATATTCCTTGTGTATTACTATATCAATAAATATTCTGTAAGACTAGGTTTTACAAAAAATAATTTTTGTTCTCCTGAGAGAGAGAGAAAAAAAATAAAATAAAATAAATATATATATATATATATATATATATATATATATATATATATGTATGTATGTATGTATATATAAATCAATATATACTTTTGTTTTTAACCCTCATTTGGATTAAAAAAAAAAAGAGTGGGAAAAAAAAAAAAAAAATATATATATATATATATTATATATATATATATATATATATATATATATATATATATATATATATATTCTTCCACTTTGATGGGGCAAAACTCCTACCCCCATCTCTTATTGGAGGATATAAAAATAAATGCATCTTAATAATGTTAAATTTTGCATTGAGAGCCACTTTTAAAGCTCCTTAACCAAGATTAAAGCAAAACTATTCAAATCTTATTACTGCCAACAAACAAAATATAAAGTTGCAGCTGATCATATGATGATATTTAAATTTGTTCTGATATTTTTTTTTGTAAATCTACATTTACCATGAGATTAGATTTACCATCAGATTGTCGCTGATCTTGTACTCTCTCCAACTGTTTCTTGTCTCCTTTATATAGCAAAGGTCTCTGTGTGTTTTTAACTTCTTTCTTTGACTCTCTCTCAATTGTCTTTTTCTGAACTTTATTTTCAGCTCTCTGTTTTTCGGGCTGGAAAGGAAATAATTTTTTAAGGCAAACTGTAAATAAGAAAGGAACTTGAAAGGAGCTTAAAAAGTAATTTTCTTTATACAAAAAATACATATATCATCCATCATCATCACTAATATCGTCCATAAAAAGGCAAGCAGTTTGATCCATTTACTTTCCCCATATGCTGAGGTCTTCTCCCCTGTCTAGTCTTTGGTGTCGAGGCAATGGTTACATTTTTGGAATGTCTATATTTCCAAGAGGCTGGGATGTTATTTGTTGTACTTTCTGGATTATCCTGTAGGATATTTGTTGTTATTTCCTTTCTCCTCTCTTTATCTTTTGGTGGACTTTCTGGTCTGTATCCTTGCTATTAAAGAGGAATATGTGTAAATTTATATTGGGTCTTTCTATAATTTCTTCTGCAATTTGTTCACAAAAGAATGATCATTAAATGCATCTAAAATCTTACCTTTTTCCGTCTTTTCTTATTCAGTTTCTGGTCAGCAAGACAAGCTATTCTTTCCCTCACAAAATTTGGATTTAAGATAGATGCAAGATTAGAATCCACATCTGAAGTGGCTATCTCAGAAGATGACTCGGTGCTGCTGTCCTCAGGGATTTCCAAAACTAAAGACTTGGTTGTCTAAGGGGGACAAATAGAATCTATTAAAAACTATCAGTCAGGAAAGTTGCAAACTAAAATTATTAGCAAAGTAATATGATACATATCAATATAATATTTATATTTGGCCAAAATTCATAAAATTTGTGGATGCACATACCTGATATTTTGTCTTTGGTATTCTGATTCCTACTACATTCAGTATTTCAAACAATCTTTGAGATGCTAATATAAGTTCTGCATGTAGTCTTCTGCCTGGCTCTGATGTGAAAGCAGTTTGAGCATGAGTCTTCAAAGCCTGTTCATTGAGAAAAAAAGTGCATTCAATTGAATATACTTTTTGAAATACCTTACCCTGCCTTTTCACAAATGTTTCGTCTGAAAGTTTGTAGAATAACTTGTAGTGAACTCTTCTGATCTGATGTTTCATCCAAGACACATGACTAAGGCATCAAATACATATATTGTGTAGACTTACCAACAAAAGCTTGTGTAGAGAGCGAGTAGATGTGGCCATAATTCTTAAATTCTTGCTATTGTTCCTCTCTCCATGCACAAAAGATCTTTCCAATAGGCATATCTAAAAAAAATTATGTCTACATTACATAAAGGTACCTGAGTGATTCATCATTTAATTTCTTTTGTCACATCAATGTTTATGGTGACCAGTAATGACTCTAATGGTGAAGAAGTGTATAAGGCCCAAAATACTGGAAAGAAATCTAAACTTCTTGCACCCACACTGCATCTGTCCGTAACATTCATTTAGAGTCCCACGCAGGCACAAAATATATGTCATACCCCATTCCATAAATTGCATCATATTTTACCTGGTAATGGTAACATTTTATTCTGTCAAGACAAATTGTTAGTTTGCAATTCCTTGCATTTTAGGCTTGTGATTTGTTGTAATGCTAATGAGAGATCTCTATCAAAATATTAAGTAAGCAACACAGAAACTTACTGTTATGGAAACTTATCCTACACAAGAGGGTAATATAGTTGAAAATCCAAATCACATACAAAGTTTATTGGTTTTCAGTGTTTTTATTATTGATCTTAATATGCTTTGCTAAAAAAATAAATAATTTCCACAAATCAGCTTGACAATTCAGTATTACTATCAACAGCCTGAGAAAATAACACTATACCTCTCTCTTTAATGAGAACAGCATCCTGCCAGCTGAGTGCAGAAAATCCTCCCATCTCCTCTTTTTTATTTCAGTTTCATGAGGGGCAATGAAATCCTTTGATGCAGGTTGCATCTGAATACTCTTCAGATCTCTCAGTGTCGCTGTGATCTGTGGTGCTAGCCTTGAGATTTGGCGTGTTCGAAGGCCAACTTCACCAATCCCTTTGAATACAGGCAATGTTGGTCTCTTTGCTTGAGGCTGTTCTTTTGATATGGGCTTGCTGGACTTTCCCTCTTTGCCACTTATGACTTTGACACTTCCTTCCTTAGTCTTCTGAACTTTTGGCACACTTGCTTCTCTGATTGCTGGATCCCTATCATTCTCTTTGGCAAGAGTGTCTTCACTTCCTGCTTTTATTTCTGATGCTGCTGGTGCTTGAGAATTCTTGGACAGTTTTGCTTGAATCAGGAAATTTCTTGCCTTTGCTTGTGCTTTCTCAATCTCTTCCTGACTCAGATGCTTAAAAATTTGATAATATTCATATAATTTTTACAGGCTCAAGACAAGTAAATTACATATCAACACTTTTATAGGAAAAATATCATAATAGGTCATGAAAATTATCTATTTGCTTATCTTAATTTTATACTATATCATAATCAAAGACTTACAAAATCCAGCATAATATTTAACCACATGCTTTGATACATCCCAAAGATACAAAACACATATCAATTGATAAACAACAGAAACAAAAAAATGTAAAGCCTTTACAGCCATTACCTTGTACGTATGAACTGACTGTACTTGTGACATGGAGGTTGTAGGTTTTGGGACCAGTTTATGGAGAGTGATAGCAGTTGGGATGTGAACTCTATGCTCAAGGTGTCTTGGCGAAAGCTGGTACCATGTGTACTGTTCTTTGTGTGACTCCATTTGTAAGGATATTTCAACCTGTGGAAATGAAGCAAATCACATTAAATTGTCACATTTACATAATGGTATACTACAAGCTTCAAGGATATAACAGGATAAGGCAAAACCTGTTCTGTTTTCACAATGTTCCTTGCAAAATTTCAACACAGGCATTGTTAGTTACAATGCATAGGTAATCTTAAATTAATGATAGGAGGACATTTTTAAGTTGTTTCACAAGCAGCTCAGTAAACTTAATAGTTCTGGAGGTAAAGGTTGTATTATTAAGGCCATTTTGGTGTCTATATGAAGCTATGAAGTTTTGTGATCATATGCAATAAACTCGAATAAATTCAGCTAAAAATTATCATTGTTTGAAATTGCTATCAGGCCATTTATGTGAATCTGGAATTCCTGAGAATTTAATGGCTGCAACCTTGGTACCACACCTAATTCTATCAACCAAGCATTGTAATTAATCACCATAATAGGAAGAGAGATTATCACCCAGGAGCAACAGTATGGTTACAGTATAGGAGGATGTCTCTCTCTTGGAACTATATGTGTTCATATTGATTTAAGAAGCAATTTCATTCTATTGGGATTTTTTTGACATTGCATTTTCTAAATTTTACCCTTTTATTCTAACCTGCTGGAGACCCAAAGGCTTGAGTATTGAAAAATTGTATCATTTGTTTTTGAGATGTAAAACTAAAACATAAAAAAATAATTTAAAATCATAATAATGCTAATAATAATAACAATAACAAATGAATAATAATAAAATAGGTATCTTAGACTGAAAATGAAAAAAATGTATTTTCAACACATTTCACTCTAGAGAAATTAAGGTACGCTTATCAAGTTCCATGGCATGTTACTGTGAGATTAAAAAAAAAAATCAATCAACATGGGTGGAAGTCTGTTGAACTTTGCCAGAGCACAGAAATGACAGCATTGCTTTGTCTTCCTCGGTTAAATAGGAAATTAATAATATAAATGGATAATTAGTCCTAAACATTCTGCATAGAAATAATATGTACCTAAAGTCTTGTACTTCAGTATGGTATTATTGAAAACAAACGGGTTGAAGTTAAACAGAATGAGTTGATGTTGCTACTGAAAAATAATAGTTTAATGACATTTCTCCAGCAATCACTTCAAAGTTTTCTTCACAATCCTGCTTTGAATAGATAACTAACCTAACCAAAACCCAAAACTAGGTAATTTAATCAACAATTCTCCCCATCCCGTGAAAATGTACCAAGTGGGGAGGTATAAGTTAGTTTTGGACAGCCATAAAATACAAGAAAAATAACGCATGAAGTAGACAGAACGAAAATTATATAAAAAAAAATCATTCAGAGCACTTCCTATGCAAATTGTTAATAAAGAAGTTATTTAGCAGGTTTGACGCGCCAGCAATACATTTTCAAAAGTCGCTCACGATGTTGTCAGTGCGACGCTGTGCTGTCGGAATTTTCGTCTCTTGTTTACGAAGAGCGCTCAGAGCGGTGATTGGCTATCATTCTCGAGCTATGATTGGATAGGGAATTATGACGTCATATAATGGTTTTCTTTGAGATATGCAGGGGTAACAACTATATTTAGAATGAAAACAAAACATGGCGCAACAATAATTCATTTTTCAATATAATATAAATATAAACAAATATAACATAATGAATGTATGAAACATAATAATCCATTAATATAAATACAAAGATAAAAAGCATTTACAACAACAAAAATGGAAAATCATGTAGGTGGAGAAAGTGAGATGTGCAATTAAATATTGTTATACCTGGGATGCCCTCAGTCTGCTACAGAGCGAGTTTTGCTAGCCCATAATGTTTGCTGCAAGATTTTCAAGAGGGATGGTATGATAATGCAAGCACCCTAATATTAACTCATACAGATTTTCACCTATAGACCCCACAGTGCGTCTCTGAAAAATATCAATCATATCCAACATGGAAACCTGATTGCTAATCATTTCATGGTATTCACATCAGTCGTCTCATCAACGATAATAGAAAATTTATTTGTCCTAAGTTTCGAGGCCAAATCTTCACTCGCCATTTTGCTTAACGCTTTCATGACCTCGTTGAACTTGGTCCTTTTAATGTTTAACGACTGGGCATTGTCGGAGTTTGGAAACATTCGCCTTTGCAACTCATCGAGAGGCTCCGCCAGTGCAAAGGGGAGATTGCAAAGTGGGTCTTGCCTCAGCGTCGAGATTGCTGTGCCCATCTCGGCCTTGCAAAACATACATTAGGCTCTCGTTGAGTCATCATCGTCACGTGCAAGCCACAGCTGGAACTCAGCAGGCTTCGTCAGCTAGGCATCCTGGAATTTCGCTTGAGGTGACATCTTGGCCTGCAAATATTATTGTATTTTGGCATATTTCCCGAGAGAAAGCTACACAACAGAGCAACACAATATCCTAAACTCAGAAAATTCAGATATCCCTTTCTATACTGTGTAAGTTTATTTCTCTAATATACTAAAATAAAACAAAAAAAGAAAATGGTTTCCCAAAAATCTCAAAATATTATTTGTGTATAAGGCCAATCACATTTGAGCTTTTAGCATGTCATTCAAAATAGGGTAAGAGAACCAAATACTATTTGAAATTCGGAAGTTGTCTTGAAATTACCAGAAGTAAGATGCAGGAATGGTCAATTACACCGACTAGTAATACTAGAGGCACTACAGAAGATGGATAGCCTGGAAAGATAAATATAACCTTAGTTAGGAATGGAACACTTTAGTATACCCTAACACTAGTATAGAAAACAATCCGGTGGCACAGGTTATCAAAGAAAAATCATGTGAGTAACTTGAATTAATTAATTACAAACTAAGTATTTTGTATAATCTGTCTAAAAACCACAGTACAGTATACTCACTGAAAGTTGATGTATATTTACTAGAAAATCCTGTAAAAAACATGAAGAAGCGTCTGAACTCAAGCATGGAACAGAGAGAAGTGGCCATCCTTTGTACTGTCAGGAATTGTTTTCAGACTCAAAACAGCTTACGATGTCGTAAGCCCCGCAAGCCACGCATGTCTTAAGTCGAACTGCGAGCTCCGACGGTCATACTCAAAACTTTTAACCGTCCTCATCCGCGTCTCGTTTAATCGTCTCGTCAAATCAGAGCGAGTCATTTGACGCGTGATGACTTGACGAAATCCCGTTTCCACCAACATCGTCAACCCTCGTCATGCCAATGCGATAACTGGCGGGTTTCACTGCACAGTTCCCCGCCAGAATTCAAAGAGGATGGACGCACAATTGCTTGCTGCAGTAGTTGCTGTATTGTTGCTTCGTCGTCGCAGACGCAGGGGAAAAAAACGATCTGGATCCATGAACTAAATGCCAAAAGACCAGATTTTGGAAGCTTCAGCCATTTATTCCCAGACCTGGTGAACCATCCAGAAAAATTCTGCAACTACTTCAGGATGACACATGAAAACTTCAAGAAGCTCGTGGACATGACTGGACCTTCCACAAAGAAAAGAAACACTAACTTCAGGCGTGCAATTGGAGTTGAAGAAAGAATGGCCATTTTTATAAGGTAAAGAATATTTATTGAAAATTCTAATAATTATGATTACTGCTTATGAGTTTGACAATAGTAAATAAGATTATCATAATTTGTTCATGCCGGTACGTGAAAAATACATCCAGACAAAGTCAACAAGCACTTTTGGCGTGTTTAATGGGCATAACAAAGAGAGAGAGAGAGAGAGAGAGAGAGAGAGAGAGAGAGAGAGAGAGAGAGAGAGAGAGAGAGAGAGAGAGAGAGAGAGAGAGACATAATTATAAATACTGCTTATGAGTTTGACAATAATAAATAAAATTATCATAATTTGTTCCTGCCGGTACGTGAAAAATACATCCAGACAAAGTCAAGAAATGAAATTACTGCTCAGAGGGCACCCTATTCCGAGCTAGAATACTCTGCATAAGTGGCGCTTTCGTTGGATGCAGATGATGATGGTCTGAATGACTGATTCTGGTTAGTAGTCCGGTAGCCATACTGGTCAGTGCGGATGGGCTGAAACAGTTTCCTCCGAAAGATTTCACAAATTTCAATCCTGATATCAATGTTATCAGATGGCGACAGTTTCTTCATCATGGGTAGTAAGCTCAAGAGATACTGCCGATCTGGGTCATTCTGTGAAGATGCCTCTTCTCTCAACTGCTTCATTTCATTTAGAAAACGCATATACATTTCCTCTTCACCACTCCTGTTGCGTTTTTTGGTGGAAGAAGGCTTTGATGTAGGCCTAGGCATTGCAGCATTGGCATCATTACAAACTTGACTTGCAGTACCTTCTAGAGGAGATGCATTGTCTTGCACTGCGATGTCAGGAGTGTGTGAAGAATTTTGGAGTGCATCTTCCATTTCGTGGCAAGTGTCTTCATCCATAGGAGTAGGGACGCTTGAAGATGTCGGTCGTGGAGTCACATGAGGGAGCAGAAACTCCATTGCATCGTAGTACGCCCATCTCCTTGTCAGGCTACTTGCTGATCCAGATGGCAATTTCATCAACTTTCTCTTTTCCCTCATAAAGTTGCTGCGGAGGTGGCGCCATTTCTCCTTGCAGTCGGCTTCTGTAATAGAAGAGATCAACAAGAATTTAGTATCTTAATGAGTAGCCTCATATAGTATTATATCAGCACTGTGTCGTACTGTACAATTATAATATATGTCCCGTATCTGTAATGTGAAGTATTGTAGTAAATTACAGGAATACATTTCATGGTAATGACTTTCACTATTGAACGCTTTGTTATTGTACATATGAGTGTAATTAACGATTGTTATCATATTTCTTTCCAGGCATGTGGTTACAGGTGAATCTTTTGCTTCACTTGGTTACCAGTTTCGTGTTGGAAAGACTACTGGGCACAGGATTGTAAAGACAACTTGCAACGCCATATGGGAAACTTTACAGCCACACTATATGACAGTGCCGAATGAACACCAATGGAAAGAAATAGCTAGGAATTATTTTGAAAAATGTAATATTCCTTGCTGTGTTGGGGCTATTGATGCCAAACATTGTCGGCTAAAATGTTCATCTGGAACAGGATCCCTTTTTTACAATTATAAAGGGTATCACTCTATTGTTCTCCTAGCCATTGCTGATGCCAACTGTTGTTTCACACTGATAGATGTTGGGTCATATGGAAGAAACAGTGACAGCTCAGTTTTCACTGAGTCAAATATGGGAAAGCAATTTCTCTCAAAAAAATTAGATATTCCACAATCATGTGAAATACCAAATACTACAACCAAAATACCTTTCTAGTAGGGGACGAAGCATTTCCCTTAAAATCTAATTTGATGAGGCCTTACCCTAGAAAGGACTTGGATTATTCCAAAACTATGTATAACTATCGGATAAGCAGAGCTAGGAGAACAGTAGAGTGCACCTTCGGAATGTTTTCTAAAAAAAATTGGTGTACTTCAGACATCAATGAAGACCAGTGTTGAAGTAGCAGAAGCACTGGTGAAGAGCATCTGTGTACTTCATAACTTCATTCAACGTGAAAATAATTCTAGCTACTTGCCAAATGATAATGATGGTCATGAAACAGACTCCCATTGTTCAAGCACAAGCCTAATAGCAATGACAAGTACAAGGCCTACAGCTGAAGCGATGTCAGTTCGTGACATCTTGAAAGATTATTTTGTTTCCCCAGGTGGAGCTCTTGAGTGGCAAGACAGAATAATCCATTAACCATTTGGACGACACACACACACACACACACACACACATACACTACATATACACACATTCATAATTATTCAGTTCTCCACAATTACATCCATTATGCCAAACTTCATCCTGTTTTCCAAGTAGGGTACACTTGTCATATTCGCAAGGTTCACTATTTATTTAATTAAGAAAAGCAAAGGAAGTGGTAATTTGACATTTGTATTAAAGGAACAGTTTAACTATATAGGGATATACCACGAATTTTAGTCAGAAGTAGGCTTCAGGGATAATATTCATTCATATATATATATATATATATATATATATATATATACATACATATATATATATATATATATATATATATATATATATATATATATATATATATATATATATATATATATATATATATATATATATATATGGCCTATAGTACTTAACAGTAGTCCATAATGAATAAATTTTTTGTCTCACCTGTACATTTCAATTCAGTAGCAACCTCCCCCCAGAGAGCAGCTATGACGTCACGATCTCGGTGCCTGGAATCACTTGCATCATATATAGCAGGTCGCTCTCGGACTAAGTTAATCAGGAGTTCGATTTTCATGATGTTCACACCACCGCTGACAAGCTGTGACTGATGAACAAATGGGTCAAACCCTATCCGTGACGCGACGCGACGCGACGCGACGAGACGTGACGAGACTTGCTTGGTGGGAACGGCCTCTCGTCAAATCCATATAAATCAAATGTGAACTGGGGAGGCGAGTCATGACGCGCCTTGACTCTAGTGACTTGACGAGACGAGACTCGCTTGGTGGAAACGCAGCGGGTGCTCCTGAGCTCTCGTCTGGTGTGAACCCGGAAGTAAGTCGTGATACCCGGCTTGTGTAAGCGAGATATGTATAGATTATGTGTTATTGACAGTATTAGGCGTCATATCAATTTATATTGTATCTATGTATCACAAATATTTCCATTCTCCCCAGACATTTGATCAAAAAGATAACAAGCAACTATAGGACAGCGTAGAATACGCTCGTCGTTTACCCTGTGGTGTTAACGACAATACATACTGAATACACGATAGAGCTTTGGGAAATGAAGGCGTCTTGTCAAAAACGAAGGTAGTGTGTGTATGTATATATATATATATATATATATATATATATATATATATATATATATATATATATATATATATATGTATGTGTGTGTGTGTTTGTGTGTGTGTGTGTGTGTGTGTGTGTGTGTGTGTGTGTGTGTGTAATATATACAAACATACATATACATTTATATATGCATATATACGTACACACACACACACATACACACACACACACACACACACACACACACACACATATATATATATATATATATATATATATATATATATATATATATATATATATATACACATATATATACGCACATATATATCTGTATCTCTATCTGTCTATCTATCTATCCATCAGTCCATCCACCTATCTATCTATCTATGTATTTATAATCATCTATATCTCACTCTCGCTCTCTTTCCCCCTCCCTCTCTCGCTCGCTCCTCCCTCTAATGACGTGCCTATGGTAACATGACTTTTGTGACATGATATTTGTTAACGGACAAGAAATACGAGATGAATTACTGAGCGTATGAAAACGAACATGTTTCGTTTGATTCCTTTTCATGCTCGGTTTATCGTGCGAGATGAATCACGAGGGTAAGTCTAGTGATTTATTAAATATGCCGGTCACTGAAGATATTATTTGTACTGTAAAAAAAATATAGATCTAAGTCATCCTGTCACACGACCCCACACATCCTCCCTTTTTAAAGGTCATGCTGATCACATTTCGCATTAGGAAAATATTATATTGTAAATTACCAAGACGAATTTTATGTTGGAGGGCGGTAGTTAAAGATAAATTTTGTTTCTGTTTGTGATGTATATCAACACAGGTACAGTAAAGGTTTTGTGTATACCTTCTAGCTATTGCAGCTCATCTGATTGGTTGTCGGTACAACATCACCATTTTGGGCTCCTTTGAGTAGCTACTTCATGCTTCATATTAATAAACACATGGGTTGGCGTGCAAGTGTACTTACTCATTCTCATCACTTGATTTCTTACGTCTTTGTGGCACCACTAAGGATACAACTACCACCCTCCTCTCTGTTTTTAAACGGTCTTTAGGAGTCTGCCAGGTTCATGACTGCCCATTCTTTGATGTAATCTTCCCAACTCTTCTCTCGTCCTTGTTTGCTGGTTCCCTGGAAGTTCTTTGCAAATCCTGATTGGCGAGTGACGTGTCTGTACCATCTTAACTTCCTTTTTATTGATGACTGCTAGATCGTCATGAGGTCCTCCTACAGGCTGGATTTTTCTGTAGCTTTCTTCATCTGTCACATGCTCAGTATATAAATCTCAGTTTTCCCTGTGGCATCTAATCTTTCTTCACAGCTTCATGATAGTCCTAGTCCGAAGGTATAAAGGAAGACTAACAAGGTAAGAATATGTAGATAAGTAATCTTTGAGCGCAAACAGGTGTTTTTGTCCCTCCAGATGTTTTGCAATCATGACAGCACAGCTATTGCTTGAGTAGCCAATACCAAAATATCAGGCTGTGATCCTCCTATCGGATATAATGTAGCCGAAGTGTTTGAAGTTCTTCACTTCTTCTAGGCTCACCCTTAGATTTTTCTATCACATGTGATGCTTTAGGAGTTGTTATTATAGTGAGCCTGAACTTTTAAGCATTGATCTCCATGCCAAGAGCAGTGGCTATATTACCAAGATGTTCCACCGTACTAGCCTGCTAATTCTTTTTTTCCGGAAGGCCATCGAAGGCATGCTGGTACCTGTTCTTACGCAAAGATATTTCAAAGCATTAACCGTGATTCTCTCCATGTATACATTGAAGAGGTGATATATCTGATGCACAGAACTTGCTGCCACTGCTGCCATTCAGGAGGATGGCGCTTGTGGCTTTGTCATATGGCTATTCACCGACTCTGATAAGTTTCTTCGTGCGTGCAATATCCTGACAAATATCTTCATGACGTAAATAAAAACATGTAAGAGGTCAGTGATGCCACGTCCTGTTATGAAACCTGCCTATCCTTCAGCAATAATGGTATCTTCAATATGGCTTTGAGCATGGCACCTTGGATGACTAAGTTGATGGTACGGTAGTTTTGTGTTAGCTACCATTTCTCTTAAGCAGTGCAACAATTAGAGACTGCTTCTAGGGGCTTGGTCATCCACCTGTGCACCGAATGCTGTGCAAATGGAGATGACAGCAGTTATCATTGTTTTTCCTTCTGCTTGACTTAGTCCTGTTGATTCCTGTTGACCTCCCATCCTCCAGTGTCCTCACACAGAATGTGTTTTGAGGCAGTTTCTGATCTGACTTGTGAATAGTTCAACACTTTTGCATCGTGAACTTATGGTTGAATAGTTGTTCATTTTGCCCATCTGTTCAATATTGTTTTTTCTCCCCTGACTTGCTCTGGATATGAGTCATCTTTCCTTTGCTGCGGCGGTGTCTTTCATCACTTGATGTGCCTTCTTTGTGCTATTTGTTTGTCCAAGCTTTAGTGAATATCTGTGTACTTCTGTTTAATCCAAGTTTCCTTGGTATTTTCCATTTGTCTTGACTTCTTGTTTGCTTTGCTGTACATCTGTGCTCTATCTGAATCCCCTCTTCTTTTGTTCTTGTCTTTTGTCACATAAATGCAGAATCTTAATTACGACCCATGGCTTTTTGGGAAACGCCACGAGTACTTATACTGTACATTCCCTGTTGTAAACGTATAAAAAATACATGCACTTACATGAACCCAGATGAACAAGTCATTTTCTCGTCGCTCACAGTTCCAATAGTTTACTGATTGACAGAGGGGAAACACGTGTCATTCAGGGTCAGCGGCGGTTAGCGGTTGCTGTATTTCATTTAAGAGATAATTTGCAGGGTAAATTCTTATCAGCAATATTCAAAATATTCAAAACTTGCAGACAATATTAGGTAAGTATTTCAAGCATATGGTAAGCTGTATTCAATTTAGATGGGAATATAAGATACATAGTGGCAACGTCTCCCAAGAAAGTGCACAGATTTCTATCTAAATGCTGCAAATATTGTCCAGCACTTCTCACAAAGGTGTATTTATCATCCAGATTTGTTGGAAAACTTCATGAGTATTTTATTGGCGACACCAGGTTTGTTTGTTTCTTCCACAAAATAAAGCACCTACACCATACTTAAATAAAGAAGGGTAGCCGCGCTATTGCGGGAAACTACAGACCTGTGTCGTTAACTTCTCATGTCATTAAGATCTATGAGCGAGTTCTAAGGAAACAGATGGTTGCCCACCTTGAAGAAAACAACCTTCTCAATAGCAGACAGCACGGCTTCCGATCCGGTAAAAGTTGTCTTACTCAGCTGCTCCATCATTTCGATGACATCATCGAGTCGTTATCAAATGGTGACGACATGGATGCTATTTATCTGGATTATGCTAAAGCCTTCGACAAAGTTGACCATAAACTTCTTATCAGTAAACTGCATCTATATGGTTTTCATCCCAAAATCATCAGCTGGATCGAGTCTTTTCTTACGAACAGAACTCAACAAGTTGTTGTAGATGGTCATATGTATATCATTGCACTTATTATTAGTGGTGTCCCCCAAGGAACAGTTTTAGGTCCCATACTGTTCTTGATATTCATCAATGACATTGCTAGCTGCGTGTTACATTCAACGTTAAGATGTTTCGCTGACGACACAAGAATTTGCAGATCCATCAGTGATTCACACAATGTTACTGAGCTTCAGTCTGATCTTGACGAAGTCACTGAGTGGTCATCAAGAAACAATATGGCATTACATGAGGATAAGTTTGAGTACATATGTCATCTCGCCAACAGACGTAATCCTCTCCACCAGCTTCCCTTTGCCCATGAGCAGTTCCAGTACACAACATCAACTGGCACCATACTCACTCCTGTTGATCAGCTCCGTGATCTGGGCATGATCTGCCCTGGACATCACACATACGATCTAGTTGTGATAAGGCGAGGAAGATGGCAGCATGGGTATTCAGTGTCTTCCATTCTCGCAATACTGGCGTCATGTTAACACTATATAAGTCACTAGTCCGTAACCACCTAGAGTATTGTTCTCTTTGGAATCCGGCGAAAGTGTATGACATTCAGGAGCTGGAGGGTGTACAAAGAACTTTCACTTCAAAGACTCATGGTTTACAACATCTCTACTATTGGGATCGCCTGAAACCCCTCTCCCTCATGTCACTTCAGAGACACAGAGAACGCTATATTGTCATGCACATGTGGAAGATCCTTCATGGTCTCACATCCAATGACCTTGAAATACAGTTCATAGTCAACCCAAGATTGGGTACCCTGGCTAAGGTTCCATCTGTCCGTACAAAAAGCTCAGCGGCTCACCAGACTCTCTATGAGACATCATTCAGTGTAATGAGTCCTAGACTTTGGAACTGTATACCCTCGCACATACGTGCAGTCTCCAAGCATGATGGCTTCAAGCATCATATGACGGCATTCATGCTTTCCTTGCCGGACAAACCGCCAATCCGGGGTTTCACACCACCGAACTCCAACTCTATACTGGACTGGCGTAACGATCGAGAAGCATCTGCTCTCTGGGGTGGTCAGCAACTCTGATGGCCTGTCGAGTTTCGACGAAGCGGATCAAAGGTATCAAAGGTAAGGTAAATCCACCACTAATGCCTACACCTACATCCCCGTTATTAGCGACACGGCCACACGCCCTCCTCTCACCCTTTCTGTCTCAATTACCTTCTGTTGACATATTGTCTTCTTGTTTTTTGCATAAAGTATTTATATGTTTTTTTTTTCAAACAATATAGATATGTATATTTTTCTCCGCTCTGAATAAAGAAATACAGGTAAAATATCCCCTCTTCCATGTGAAAGATATAAATATAAAAACAAAATCATAGAAAAAAAAACAATGGATCATTGAAGAAACTTAAGAAACATCTTGTTTTTCACATCCTCGCACTGTTTCTGAGATGTGCATAGCCTTGGTGCTAATGATAGTTCGTGCTCACATGATCTGTCATGAGATTGTTATTAATCTGCATACATAAACATATAAAGTATTGACAGGGCGTTGAGACTACGTGCTTTTGAATATATAATGTAAGATAAAGTTGGTGCTGTAGTGACCGGGATGTTATGGAGATGAGTAATGACCGAAATCCGTTTAAGAAATTGAAATTGGTGTGTTTTCCCACTATGTGTGACCGAGGATATTGTCAATATATGTAAATAATACTATGTATCATTTACTTCCTGTAAGACCCTCCTGCATAATCTGATCCGGAGCATCTTTGTGAATTAATATTAAGTATTACTTAGTTTAGATAGCCTTTTGTAAATTGTACAAAGGTTATGTAAGAGTGTAAAATAAGAATTATTTTAAGAAAAAAGAACCACAGAATTGTAATCTACTGAGGTTACCCATTTCGGTATAACAGAAAACGTGCTGTCATAAGATGTGAAAAATGAATACCAGTAGCGGTAATTTTGAAGGCCGATAGGTGACTAATGAAATGTGATGTTACTAATTACTTGGTATTGGATAATACATCTTAAGTTAATGATAATGTCACAAAAAATAGAGAATAGAACCAACGTTCTGTGTAAAAATGGTGACGTGTCATGAAAGAGGTCACACAAAGGGACCCTTGTGGTCAAGTGAGGGGCGACCGCACAAAGACCTGGCTACGCCCAGAGCGACACGGTGACATTAGGCGAGCCGAGGGGAACACGAGCAGGAGTTCAGTTCAGTTCAGAGAGATTTGCGAAGGCTTTCCTTCGCCCGGGCTATATGCACGAGGCGGCCCGGCCTCTGCCAGCTATAAGTGCTGACTCATCTGATCATCATAACTGAATGCTTACCGTGGCGGTTGGATTGCCTGAAGGCGCTCCAGTTGCCACGGGGAAAGCAATAGGCATAGCCGCCTTACCAACCCAGCGGCTGTCGTCTCAGGGCCCTGCCTGAGGAAGCGAGTGTGCTCGCATTCCATCAGATAGTGCTCTAAATTGGCGTCCGGCGTGCCACAATGGCTGCAGCGTCGCTCATCATGCCCAATGGTGGGTATGATTTGCCACGCACAAGGGTAGCCTAATCTCAGTCTGTGAAGACTGACTTCGGCTCGCCTTGGTAGTCTGTTAGAGAGTATCAGCGACTCATAGCCTGTGGCGTCTGAGTACCAGCTGGCCGAGGGGGAGGTTCTCGCTTCCTCTCTGTGGCGCTGCAGGGCACCGACCTGCCCTGCAGCCATCAACTTACGCCTTAGCAGTTCTCGGCTAGGATGCACCACAAGATTACTCAAGGGTTTTTTCCTGCCTTCCTCCGCTAGCCTGTCAGCTACATCGTTCCCTTTAATACCAACATGGCTTGGAATCCAGTTGATGATAATGCGTCTACCCTGATCCAGGATTCTCTGAGCAATAGTGAGAATCGTGGTCAGAAGGTAAACGTTATCAAGGGGCGTGCTTTGCTGCAGGCTGTCAATGGCGGCCCTAGAGTCTGTATGTATGACAACATGCCCGTCCGTCTGGGCTGCATGGGCTAGGGCTCCCATAATAGCGACAGCCTCTGCTTGGAGCGAGGAGGCATTGTCGGACACCCGCATAGCTTGTGCTACGTCCCTTGCTGCAAAGCCGGCGCCTGCAGTATGGGAAATGGGGTCTACAGAACCATCCGTGAAGTAGGTTTTACTACCTGGTGGAGTGATTTCTGCAATGTTCCTCTCCGCCTCAGCCTTCAAAAAAGACGGAGAGTACTGAGTCTTTCTCCTTGACAGGTTCATGACAGAATACTCTATCAAGGATCTTGCCCACGGCGGGGCTGTGGCATAGTCAGGGTGGGGGAGGTCCATGCCCTTGACCAACAGAGTCTCCTTGAGCTCAAAGCGTATCAACACCCTGGCTGTATGAGACAGCCAGGAGTTGTTGGCAAAGAGTTCATGGTTCTGTACGAGCCGACGCTGCACTTTTTGTCTTAGCTGCGAGTCCGACGGGGACTGTAAGACTTTGGCAAGAAACTGAGCCGCCATCTGATCGATCCGGATGTCCAGAGGGAAAAGGTTGGCCTCCAAGAGTAGGTTAGCAACCTTAGCCCATATAGGAGCACCCAGAATGATCCTGGCGGCATCGTTTTGCATGACGTCAAGCCTTTGCCGTAGTCCAGGCTTGACCGTAATCAGGGCGACGGAGGCGTAGTCCACAATGGGACGGACAGCGTGCACATAGAAGGATCTTAGTACACGGTGCCCAGCCCCTAAGCGCCGCCCTGACAGAGCTCTCATGACAGAGAGTCTTGCCTTGGTCCGTTCTAGGAGATATTGAACCTCCGAGCGGAAAGTAAGCTTACTGTCAACCCATACACCCAGGTATTGGAAGACATGAACCCACTCTAGCTCTAACCCTTGGACTCGCAGCCTTTGGTCTCGGACATCCTGTTTCAGCGCCATTGCCTTCGATTTGGCTGCTGAGATCTTAAGCCCGACTCTGCGGCATTCCTCAGACATTAGATCCAGACAACGCTGGGTCTTTCTGATTAAATTCTCATTCTTCCTCCCAACAGAGATAATTGCCAGATCATCTGCATATGAGATGATCTTGCACCCCACTGGGAGTGGAATGTCGAGGATGCTTAACATGAGGGTGTTAAACAGAGCCGGGCTGAGGACCCCCCCTTGTGGAGTGCCATTCTCCAGGGGTAGATGCCTGGAAAGGTGACCTTGGAACTTCACTCTGGCAGTTCTGTCCCGAAAGTAGTCACCAATCCAGGCAAGCAGTCTGCCCTTGATTCCTTTGCGGATCAGGACCTCTTGAATGGCAAGTGGGCTCGCCAGTTCAAAGGCCTTCTCCAGGTCCAGGAAAACAATGACAGATCTGGTTTTGCTGACAGTGCTCAGTAAAGTGGCTATACTGTGAGCAGTGCTCTTACCCCTTGTGAACCCATGTAGGTGTTCATGTGGAGGTCCCAGCTTCCATTGGAGCCGGTTCAGTACCATTCTCTCTGCCGTCTTTCCCAGACAGCTGAGTAGAGAGATGGGGCGGTACCGACCCGGCTCCTTTGGTTTAGGGATGGGAACTATGTCAGCCCTCTTCCAGCACTGTGGTAGTGAGGAAGTCTCCCAGGACCTGTTGATAAGATGCAAGAGTGCAAGCTCACCTTCAAGTCCTAGGTGGGAAATGATGGGTAGGAGATCCCATCACAACCCGGGGCTGACCGCGAACTGGTCTTATATGTTCGCCTTAGTTCCCTCAGAGAGAACATGGCATCGGCATCATCAGGCTCGACCGCCTTTTCTCTGATGAGGGCATGCCTGCCTGGAAGCAGTTCCTCTTGGCATGCCCTCAACTCTGCTGGTAGACCGGCGCTACTTGTTCTTGCAGAGAACTCGAGTGCCAGTCTCTCCGCCTCCGACCGCGGGTCATGGTGGGTCATTCTGGGGGCTGAGCGATTTGTGGCCCGTCTGATGCGGTTCCACAGCTCTGTAAGGGAGGTTTGGTGGCCAAAGGACTCACACCACTCCAGCCACTTTTCCTGCTTTACCCTCTTAGCAGTTTCCTGAGCATCCCTGAGAGCCTCTCTCAAAAGAGCGTGGTTCTCAGGGGTTCTCTGTCTGCGGAAGTGTCTTCTGCACATATTGATTCTGTGGTTGACCTCCTTAACCTCATCATTGTAGTACCAGGCGTCTTTAAAACACCTGGACCACGGACGAGTGTTTGTAGTGGTCTCTGAGGCTGCCTCGTCTATGGCATTAACTAGTCTTGCCTCAAGTGTATCCACATTATCATTATGTGAGAATTCACTGGTTCTGAGGCACCTGGCCAGGGCCTCCTGGAAAGCTTTCCAGTTGGCCCTGTCCACCTTCCATCGAGGATTGTGCTGGGTCACAGGGGCTGGGCCAGCATCCAAGATGGTGGTGACTATCCCATAGTGATCGCTCGTGGCAGTGTTGTCCACAGACCAACGAATCCTCTCGACCAAGGCCGCAGTGACAAAGGTAAGGTCAAGGACCCCCCGCCAACGTGCGTAGGCTCCTGGTTGTTGAGGAGAGCAATCTCGGGGCATGACTCAAGCACCGCGGCTATGTGATAGCCTGCCGCATCCCGGTTCCGCGTGGGAGCCAGGATGGGGTGGTGGGCATTGAAGTCTCCCCCTATGAGAATTGGCTCGTGTGCCGCAGCAGCACAGACTTCACTAATATCTAAGCTCCTACAGGTTGGCCTGCTGTACACATTGTACAGCTTGAGGAGACCCCCAGCCATATGGATCTCAACTGCTAGGAGTTCAACACCTTCTCCACACTGCACAGGATCGGCAATCAGGGAGCAGGGAATATTCGACTTCACGAGGGTAATCAAACCTCTGGTGCCTTCATTAGAGGGCAACACAAAGGGATGATATCCTGAGAAGCGAACAGTGTCTCCTGTTAAAGTCTCCTGGAGCATGACAATGTCAATGTTCCGAGATCGCACGATCGCGTGGAGAAGGGCATTCCTCCGGGAAAAGCTGTTGATATTCCACTGCAGTATGCTTAGATTAGGAGCCATTGTGCTAATCTGAGTCCATTAAGTCTGCGTCGTCAATGACGTCGACATAATCGGTCTCAGTGTCTGACGCCCCAGTGTGGGTAACGTCAGACATTTCGGAGTCTGACAACTCCTTGGTGAGTTCCTCACTGATCGTGATTTCCTCACTGGACTCGTCACTGTCGTCAGGACAGGTCGAGCCATTTGAAGGGCTGGGTCTCCTGGGAGGTGGAGAACCCCTGGTCGCCTTGACCTTCACTCTGGATGGTCGTGGCTTCCTCGCCCTTTGGGGTTTGGGTTCAGGCTCTGCCAGTGTGGTCTTGGCCGCGGGTTGGGTGGGGAGACAAGTCTCGCCCTGGGGGTTTGTGGGGAGAGGAGTCTCGCCCTGAGTTGGATTGGGTGTAGAGGCCTTGGGCCTTACATCCCTTTCCTTCAGGGCAGCGACAGTCTGGGTCATTGCCGTGACGGCGACCTCGACTGCCTTCTCCGTCTCTTCACTGGTCCGTCCCAATGCTGACGCAACTGCTGTGACAACTGCCGTCAGCAGGAGCGTCAAGTCATTCTCCGTAAACAGAGTTTGACTCTCCGCTCTTGGGTTGGCCTTTGGTGTGTTCCCAGACCCCTTCCGGGTCTGTTTCCGTCTTGGAACACCCACCAGGGCCGGAAACTCCTTTGTGTTGGAGGTGTCCGGTGGTGGTTTTGTTTTGGGCGGTGCTTCCTTCCTCTTAGGAGGGGGGGAGCCCTTACCCCTTTGTTCTGCCCCCAGACGTAAGTGCCTCGAGGGGCAGGAACAAAGTCCGGTCGTTTTGCAACGACCTCTTGTCGCCGTAGAGCCTCTTCCTTCCTGACGGAACATCCGAGGCTCCAGGCATGGTGCTTTTTGTGGCAGTTGGGACACTTGGCAGTAGTGTCCCGCTTGCCCTCCTTGTGTGCTTTGAGGCACACCTCCGTGCTGTGTGCCTGACTACAGACACCACACTTCGGCTTTGCAGAGCAAGTGGCCTGGTGGTGTCCGTACTTCTGACACGTGAAGCAACGGAGCGGGTCAGGGACATACGTCCTGAGGTTGTAGGAGCCCCAATTACCAAGGTCCAGGGACGATACTGGGGCTCCCTTCAAGGTGACCAGGACTTGCCTGGTTGGGTGCTTCCCTTTGGAAAGTCGGGAAGCTCCCACCACCTTAGGATGGGCAGTGATGACCTCAAGGTCATACATCTGAGGGAAGCCAAGAAGCACCATCTTGGACTTCCTCTCATCAGAAGTCAGGGCCGCCAAACTCACCTTCCGTCCGTCCTGGAGCTTGTCAGTCTCCTGGAGGAAGGTGAGAGTGGCCTGGTCCTTAGGGATGATTATCATGCCTTTGTCTTTGGCAATTCTAATCGTCAGACGGCACTGTCTCTGGGTTTCCAGAGCCCGTACCATCTGATAAGCGTTGTCGAATCCTTCCGGTTTAGGGGGAACCCTAAACTGGGGGAACCGACTCGGGGCTACAGACTCGCCCTCCGAGTCTGTAGCCGGCCGAGGACGCTTAATGCCTGCCTTCCGAACCGACGCCGGAATTTTGGCAGTGGGGCCAGCAGGGTTGGAGGGTCCTGTCTGGCTTCCATTTTTAGCTTGACTCGTCTTCTGAACCGACGCCAGAGACTTGTCAGTGCCAAGGGCTGGTTTGGAGGGTCCAGCCCGAGGCTCTTGGGTAGGCTTTCTCTGAACCGACGCCAGAGCCTTTCCCAACTTTTTACTTTTGTCTCCAAGGACCTTAAAAGGTTCCAAGGTGACAGCCTTGGTCATTTTCGTGCCCGGTTCGTCAACGTGGGGGTCAGTCAGGGTTTTTTTAGAGAAGGATGCCATATATAGAGTGTTCAATTCATCCTCCCACGCCCCCACCCACCACGGAGTCCAACAAGGGGAAGCTGTGCACTGAGACCATGCTCAGAAGCCACAGGGGTGGTGGGAGGATATACGCAACCCCTGCCTCGCATTGATGGCACTCGCAAATACATGCGATTGCCTGCAAGACAGGAGCTGCTTGACCCTAGCCTAGCTCAAAAGAGAGACCAGCCGATTGACCTAATCGAGCCAAGATCAGGCCACCCGTCTTGCTGGAATAGAGGACCAAAGAGGCGTGTTGCTAGCCGCAGGGCGTACTCATACACGGCATCGCTCAACCTCCAGGACTCCCGTCTCCCAGCGCACAGGGGCGCCACGCACGGCAAACACGTGGGCAGGTGTGTGCCCCCCTGGGGGGAGGACCAGGGGGGGTGTGATCCCACCTACTAGATCAGCACCTAGGAACGCTTAGTCGTCCTTCCTCGGAGAATCAACCGCTAGAAGGCCACCTCAACGGGAGGGAGAGACTGGCCAATTCTAGGACGGGCTCTTCCGAGGAAGGAGTTCAAGCCCCCGCGCCACGACAAGGCGGTTCCTTATTGCGGGGGACGAGCAGGAGGTTCTAGCTATCCTACCCTCGAGATGTCACCTGCCTCGCCTCTTGCCTCAGGCGCCATTTTCATCGCCATAAGGGTAACGTCCCCTCATGACACGTTTACCAAATTAAACCCGTTATAAGTAAGTGCACTCATTTCTGTCATGCCATTAACGGGAAATCACAAACTATTATGATACAACATTGATAAGATTGTTCTTAAATTACGTATTACAATGTTACTGGCAATAAATATAAGTAATAGATGTATTGTAAAAGTTTTTTATATCAAAACACTGCACTTAGATTTAACTTGGTATGTAAAACTTTTGTAAACTTATAAAGTGATAAATTATTATTACTTTTTGAGCCTGTGACTATGGTAAATATCATGAAAACTTTCGATGTTATGCCTCACAGATGTTAGTGGGATTGTTGATTAATCTCTGTTACACTCTCCTTAAGTAAAGTTAATTCTCAGGAGCGGGTTCAAAGACTGAGTTCTAAGGCCAAGTTTAACGCCGAACTCCAGACCGGATGCTTAGGTCATGATTGCTCAAGACTAACACATCACAACCGACTCTCAACGAAGAAGAGAGAAGAATGAAGACAGAAATCTTCA
>NW_028234417.1:21464442-21471942 GCF_977035675.1 Penaeus japonicus
CATTTGCACTTGCACTTGCACCTAGACACACTGTTTAAGTATCATTATGTCATGAGATTGAAATATTTCAGGTGGGAATATTCCAGGAACGTTTCCTTTTTTATATTGGGAAAGTATTGTCTATTCTTTTAGACATTTTAGAGACTTGTAGAGACTTTTTTTTTAAAGAAATCAGTTCAAAGTTGCTAATCTTTGATAAATCTTTGACCTTTACTAATAAACTCTGGGAAAAGTTAAAGACATGGGAAAAATGTCATATTTCCTTTCTTTGCAGTGTCATGTATGTTCAGGATTCTCTTGATGGAGAACCTCGCGTCTTCTTGGACCCTAACAAGCTGTCAGAAGATGGAACGGTTGCCATATCTGGGTCCTCTTTCAGTGAGGATGGAGAAATTTATGCATATGGCCTGAGTAGCAGTGGTTCAGATTGGATTTCAATCCATTTCAAGAAGGTTTGTAAATTATTATTATTATTTTTTTTTCTCTCTATAGTAAACTTGACTCTTAGTGTGTTCAGGTTTATGAAAAGGGCTCTGTAAAACTTTTTTACTATTATTATTATTATTATAATTATTATTATTATTATTATTATTATTTTAAGAGTTCTCAGACAGATTCTGAAACCCACAGGTAGCAAGTGGTGAAGATTATCCGGAGGTACTGGAGAAGGTGAAGTTCTCAAGTATAGCCTGGACACATGACCACAAAGGCATATTTTATGGGGTAAGTAGTTTGATAAAAATGGCTATCCTGTTTGTAAATTTAGTATGTATGCAGACATGAATTATCATTATAATATAGTGTATTACAGTTTTTCTATATCATACACAGAGATATGTAGAACATGCGGGAGTTGCGGATGGGACAGAGGTTGTAAGAGATGAAAACCAAAAGCTGTATTATCACCGAGTGGGCACACCACAGAGCGAAGATGTCCTGGTTGTGGAATTCCCTGATCACCCAAAGTGGCGGATGTAAGTTTTTTGAGAATTAATATTGTTAGCACTTTTCATTTTTTCTTAGGCTCTTGTATATAATGTGAGTTTGCAGTGATACTGATGCTAAAATAGGCTGATTAATGCAGTCTTTTGTACTTTTTCTTTCATCCTTGTTTTGTGATGGATTAGATTAAAGACTTGATTTTTTTTCTAATGTAGAGGCCTGATGAAGTGAGAGACTTGGTGGAGATTGAGTTAAAAACTTTATTTTTTGATACTGATTCTTGCAAATCCAAACCTATTTGTGACTGTCTAATAGCCCAGCTCGAGTGTCAGACTGTGGTCGATTCCTGATTCTTAGCCCAATGGAATTTGGTCACCACGACCACTTGTATATTGCCCTACTTCCTTGTATCTGGGGACATGACATCGAAGGTGTGTTGTCCCTCCTTACAATAATTTCTTGCAAAACAGGACGCTTATGCGGTGTAGGTATTGCATTAACCAAACTTATTATATCTGGTATTTCAATGACATATGGTAGATACATATTATATATATCTTTAAAAAGTATTTAATCACCTTATGTCATACAACAATTAGTGTTTTTTTATTTTTATTGGTTAAATGCTGTTTCTAGAGTGCTCGAGGAAGGAGACCACCCATGGTTCAGTCATATGTGAATGATGAAATTAGTACACAGGTATTGGTGATCCTACTGCATTAAAGGGCACAGATGGTTGCCTGAGATATTTGTAGTTTGAAAAAACACTGTTGTAATTTTCTGCCACAGCTATTTTGGTACTTCTCATTCCACCAGGTTGTTTCTCCCCAAATGTATGTTACCTATCCTGCCCTGCCTCACTATAGGAATCACAGATTGTGATATTTGAGGAATTGCACAAGATATTGTGTGGTTGATATGGGCCTTTTGGAACATTTAATGTTTGTTGAGTGTACTATCTTGTTTTATTTTTTTCTATTTATTTATGTAATGTCTCATCAGTGGTTTAGAAATAGTAGGACAAGTGTAGACAATGACATTATCTGGTATCTTGAATGAACTTAAGAGATACAGAACCTTTAGTGAGTTTTGCCTGTTTGGAACAATAAATTTAGCTTCTTTCTTAAGTATTTTATCACTTAGTTTTCCTTCAAAATATGATGATCATTAATGTTTTGTTATGTCTTCATTCATTATCAACACCATGAGTGTTACTGTTTTTACAACTGATTTTTCAATGTGTTCCATTAGCAGTAATACACATACAATATGTTTTTATTTTTATATGTATGTGTGTGTTTGTCTCTCTCTTGTGTGATGGATAGATTTGGTTTTCCTATTTTAATTTTTCATTAGTTGAATATGAAATGTTTGATATCTTTTTTAATACAAGCATGAGTTATTTTCTTGTAAGAACATGCCTTTTGATAACTTGAAGGATAATCATAAGTCACCTTATACAGTATATCCATCCAGTGGGAAAGTAATGCCAGCTCACTGCACACTCACTTCTCTCCCTGCTCTCCTCCAGAGGCGCTGAGGTGTCTGACTGTGGTCAGTACCTCATCATCACAACACAGCAAGATTGTCGCGACAATCTCCTGTACTATGCACCTTTGCCTGAGCACGTCAACAGCAAAATAGATCTCACCTGTATTATAGACACCTTTGAGGCTGACTATGAGGTTAGTTAAATCAGTTGCAAGTGTACATATTTTTGCTTGCATGTGTATGTCCTGACCTTGTGATTCATAAGGTGCTTTTGTTTTGATGGAACTTGTAAGCAGATGCTGACAACTCAGGCAGAGGTGTTTAGTAATAATAGCATATGTTAAACTTCCTTTTTTCATTTTTTTCTTTACTCTTCCTAATGTTCATAGCTTCTAGTTTGTTGATGATCCTTTTTGATTGTTACAGTTCTGCCAAGGTGTCTCACTGCGGTACTTACCTCTTTGCTTTTCCTCGTGAGGGTTGTCGAGATAACCTGGTGTACTTTGCACCCCTGCCTGATACTCTCACCAGCAGATTAGAGCTCACTTGTGTTGTCGACAAGTTTGAGTTTGATTATGAGGTTAGAACAGATTTGCTCAAGGGAATCTCTTTCTAGATCATTTAAGGTTCATTTTAGATGACTATCTGATGGTACTAATTCTGAGATTAAATCTATGTAATTAAGTGTGACTGACTAGATAGAAATGCATTTCAGAATCAGTCATTTCACCCTTGTTAGGGAATGATAACCATGTGAAAAATAAAATGGATGGACCATCAATGTCCTTTTGTAATTTCCACTTTTTGTCGGCTGTAATTGATGTAAAGCATGCATGTATGTTTGTATGCTTGAAAATATGGGTTAGTATATAAATGTATTACTAAGGAAAGTCTGTATTCATGTACTTCTCTCTGGTTGCCTGAGCTGAATGACAAAGGATTGGAATATATCTGACTCAGTGACAAAGTAATTTTGTACTAATGAACTTTTCTCTTTTCCTTGGCCAGTACATTACAAACGATGGATCAGTTTGTGTGTTCAGAACCAACAAGGGAGCACCCAACTATCGCCTGGTGAAGATTGACCTAAGTGACCCTGCACCAGAGAAGTGGGTTACACTTGTGCCTGAACACAAGAAGGATGTCTTAGACTGGGCTGCGTGTGTCCACAATGATAGGCTAGTCATATGCTACATATCAGATGTCAAGGTAGGGAGATTATTTTGTACAATAGGAAGATTTGCTGATAAGGATTTTTAAAATGAATTATTTACATAATTTATTTGGGACAGTTACTATTTGCATGATTAACCTTACATAGACATATTGTGTATTTGTTGTCCGGCATGCTGGTGGATTGGGTGCCAGTGGTGTTAGGCCTGAACATTTCGAAGTAACAGATGGAGCAAAAATTGCCCTGTTGTTAACGGGTCAAGATATCATGCTATCAAGTTCTCTATTACCAAGAACAAACATGATTTTCTGTTATCTGGCACAACATCACTTCTTGTAACCAAAGCATTCATTAAAAATAAGGAAGAAGTGAGCACATACATTATATACATACAGACATATACACACTCAGACACACACAGATAGGTAAACAAAATCCATACTACATCATATACATATATATATATATGTACACATACATATACATATACATACACATACACATACACATACACATACACATACACATACACATACACATACACATACACATACACATACATATACATATACATATACATGTACATATACATATACATATACATATACATATACATATACATATACATATACATATACATATACATATACATATACATATACATATACATATACTTACACATACACATACACATACACATACGCATACACATACGCATACGCATACACATACACATACACATACGCATATACATACACATATATATTGTTGAGCAATGTTGTGGCTTCTACCTCATGATCCATTATCAAGCTAGAAACCAGAAGTTCCTTTATGAAGAGGTATTACCAGATGGTAATAGAATATATGAAGCAAGAGAAGTGCGATAAATTATTAATACTACTTCCATATTACTTTCCAGAGCGTGTTACAATTACACAGTTTAGCAAATGGTGACCACCTCACAACCTTGCCACTGGAGATTGGCACTGTCAGTGGTTACTCTGGGAAGCGCACCCATTCTGAAATGTTCTACCAGTTCACATCCTTCCTTTCCCCTGGCATCATCTATCACCTTGATCTAACTCAGGAACCACTCACTCCAAAGGTAAAGTACTTCAGGTTTTCATCCATTAGTCTTTCATTTACTCTTGTGTTGTTAAAGCTGTTATTTGTGTCATAGTACATTTTTTTTTACCGCTGAAAGTTGCATTACTGTAAACTGTTTATCATCTGTCAGGTGTTCAGAGAAATCAAGATTGAAGGTTTCAACCCTGCTCAGTTTGAGATGAAGCAAGTGTTTTACTCAAGCAAGGATGGTACTAAAATCCCTATGTTCATAGTCCATGGTAAGGATATGAAAATGGATGGGACTGCACCAACTCTGCTCTATGGATATGGAGGATTCAACATCAGCATCCAGCCATACTTCAGTGTCTCTAGAGTCATCTTCATGCAGCTCTCTAAGGGAGTCTTAGCTATACCCAACATTAGAGGTGGTGGGTGAGTTACCATGTTTGCCACAAACTAGTAATAAGTAATTGTTCCAAGTTTAGCTTTATAGAATGTTAACCCTCTCTCGACGGGTGGTACACCACGGGTACCGCGCATTCAAGGCCCGCTCCCAGGGTGCCGTCATACGGCGTCTATCATTTAATTGATTTAGGCCTATGCGTTCGAGAGCCCTGGCATTGCAACTTGCAAGGCTGGAATGCCCCCGGCATGTACGGGTTAAAGAAGGCATTTGCTTGTCTGAGACTTTAAAGTACTGCATTTTCATTACTATAATTAATATCTCATTTAAAATGTACAGGTTTTTGTAATGTATTCTATCTGAACTGTTGAATTCTAATACACAATTAAAAGGATTCATATATTTACAGTTACAGTATTTGATTTAGGTTTCTGAATTATGGAAATGTATGTGTCCACTTATTTTCATTTACAGGGAATATGGAGAAGCCTGGCATAATGCTGGGAGATTGTTCAACAAACAGAATGTGTTTGACGACTTCCAAGCAGCTGCTGAGTACATGATCAGCGAGGGATACACCTCAAATCGCCGCATCATTTTACAGGGTGGATCTAACGGGGGCTTGCTTGTGGGGGCTTGCATAAACCAGAGACCAGACCTATTTGGGGCTGCCATTGCTCAGGTTGGGTCAGTATTATTAGTGGTGTGGAGTTTTTCCTGATAGTGACAGCAACACCGCTTATGACGGTGATTGTAGCTTAGCAAGCCATTGAGCCATTCATGTACTTTCCACATAGAAGAACTGAATGAAAAATAATTCTGATTTTGATATTCAGTTTGAGAATATAATTATAACTGAGGAAGAGCAATATGTTCATATAATGGTTTTATTGCTTGACCAGGGTGATGGATATGCTTAGATTCCACAAGTTCACCATTGGATATGCCTGGTGCTCTGACTTCGGAAATCCTGATGAGAAAGAACACTTTGAGAATATCTTGAAGTACTCACCACTACACAATGTTCGAACTCCACCAGAGGATGTGCAGGTGAGATAATATTTAATCATGTTTATGCTTTATTTGAATTCACATATATATATATATTTTTTTTCTTTTTTCTTTCCCTGTTTTACACATACTAATAAGTATATTATGCCTCTTTCTCTCTCCAGTATCCTGCCACACTTTTGTTAACAGCTGATCATGATGACAGAGTAGTTCCGCTTCACTCTTTCAAGCTAATTGCTGAGATGCAGCACAAGCTTGGCCAGAACCCAGCTCAGACCAATCCTTTACATATCCGTATTGAGACAAAGGCAGGGCATGGCAGAGGAAAGCCAACTGCAAAAATTGTAAGTTCAGATATTTTGCTTTCTAGCTATGTCATTACATAACAGTATACAGATGCAAGATAAAACTTTGTATGCATTTGAAGGAAAAGACAAATAATATAACATAGTAGAGCAAGATAGAGAAATGAAGGGGAAAGCTAGTAAGTGGATTGGAATTGCTGCTTTTAGGAAATCTAGTTGTAATCTTTAAGCCCATGGACATACTTCCTATTCAAGCATTTATGAATGCAATATAACAATATTTTCTTTTGACAGATTGAAGAGCATACAGATATCTATTGTTTCATAATGCAGTCCCTTGGTCTGGAAGTTGCATGAATACCATCTGCAAACCTTTAAGGTTTCAGGCAGTGTTACCATATCAAGAAGAGAAGAGAAGAAAATAAAAGAAAATTTGTGTGCTTTGTACAGATAATAAGGCCAGAAATTGTTTTAGTAATAATACCAAAGACTGTTGTAGGTTCAAGTAAAAGCTTAACATTTTGATAAACAAGTAAATCTTTCATCAACAGTTTTGTATGAATACAATTCACAAGAGACAATAAAGAAGAAATCCAGAACTTATTTCCTCCTTTGTGTTATATATCCTGTAAATCTCCAATTGATATAAACATCTAGAGGTTTTAATTCATGAAAGAGTTCTAATCTTTACATCAATGCCCTTAACAATTACAGTTAATGGCTCTATTATAATGTTCCTTTACCTACAAAGTATATTTATTTTAAGTTTTAAACTAAAATTCAGAAAAAAAGGAAAAGAAATATCTAGGTACAGTGCATACTTATCCAGAAACATTTACAAGTTTAAAACATTGAATTACAATATCAACAAATATTCCATTAGAATCAAATAAATATGCTAATCTGTGTGTACAGTCACTTACAGCTACAACCTTAAATATTCAGTAACTAAGGAAACCTAGGAGGAAGCATTTTTTCCTTTATGGACATTTTTATAATGATGGTCAAACTTTTAAGAGTTGATATACATATTTATTAGTTTTTACATTTAAATACCACATATACTGGAGTGTAACATTGCAATACGTCTAGTGTTTTTAGCATTT
>NW_028234417.1:21484442-21486942 GCF_977035675.1 Penaeus japonicus
AAAAGGTGTTTCCTTCTTAAAGAGACTAGTCAAAGGGGCTGCTAAGGTAGCATAGCTGTCTATGTGCTTTCTGAAAAAAAGCCTGTAGCACCCAGAAAACGTTGTACTTCTTTGACATTCCTAGGAGCACTCATCTCAGCTATGTATATCACCTTGAGTGGATCAGGGGCCACACCTCCTGAAATTTCAAAACCTAAGAACCCGATTTTATCCTTGGC
Source organism: Penaeus japonicus (assembly GCF_977035675.1). Taxonomy (NCBI): domain Eukaryota; kingdom Metazoa; phylum Arthropoda; class Malacostraca; order Decapoda; family Penaeidae; genus Penaeus; species Penaeus japonicus. The sequence goes on from NW_028234417.1 coordinate 21,484,661, forward strand.
AAAATCACATTTACCAAGGTTCAATTTGAGACCAGCTTTACTAAGGAGATTAAGAGTCTCATCAAGATGCTGGAGGTGGAGATCAAATGTGGTACTATATATAACATCAAGATAGGCGAGAGTATGCCTACCTAATACGGATAATAAGATCATATTCATAGTGTGCTGAAAAGTTGATGGCGCTGTTGCAATCCCAAAAGGCAGGTGCTTAAACTGAAAGTAAAGACAGACATGCTACTTAAGTCATCTATTAGTTCGTCTATACAGGGAAGCGAATAAGTTTCAGGACTAGTAATAGAATTACGTTCCTGTACTCCACTCAGAACCTTACTGAACCATCCTTCTTCTTAACTAATACAACTGGAGAGAACCATGGTGATGTACTGGTCTCAATTACTCCAGCCTCTAGGATCTCATCACACTCTGCCTTGATCTGGTGAGTGGCATGTGGTAGGCGCCATTGGCGTGTGCATGTGGGCCTGGTTTCTGAGGTTATTATTGAGTGTTGAATACCAGGTACTGTACCAATATTTTATTTATCTGCACTAAAAAGCGATGGATAGTGACATAGCACTTCCTTCAACCTGGAACAGGCCTCGATGGAAAGACGACCTAGCAGGTGATCTAGATCTGGAAGCTCCAGGGTGTGTTTATTAGGTGACAACTCCACTACTTTTACCTGAAAGATTAGTTTGAGGATCAGATATACATATATGGGTGAGGAAGAGAGATCAACCTCAGGGAAGATGGTAAAATGGTCCTCTTCATAACCAAAATAATAGAGGCCATAAGTACAGCCAATCTCATCCTCTATAAAGGATGGATGTTCAAATTCTGGCCCAATCAAGGATTCCTCAACCTGTAAGACGCCCGGCATCTCTGTGGACTCAACCAAAAGAGGAGAACCTGCTTTACCATCCTCACTAATACCAATTTCTTGCTCTGACAAACAATATGCATCACCAAAACTACTGCTATTTTTGAGGATGAGTCACCTTGTGCTAAGGTTACAACCCAAACATCGCATTCCCTTTTTGTTTGGAACAATATACTGATAACCACCTTGAGCTTCCAGTACCACTGCATCCCCCATAACGGCCCTGGAGACCTTGCACCTCGCAAATTTGCCCTTTTTACTAGGAATAGTTGAAGAGTGAACATAAGGTGAATCAATTGAAAAAGTTGGGTTTTGTGTCATTGCTTTATTTCTCTGAGCGTGGCAACTTGGACGCCTTTAGGATGTCATCAGCCTTGAAAAATCCACGGTCATCAGCTGAACACTGTGGTAATGAACCCTCCTGAAAGTTGGTGGACACTACATGCTCATTGGTAATTACTGTGTTCAAAAAACACGCTGTAGCTGTACACTTAGCAGTGGAAACGTCTTGCTCTGTCGTGAACACGTCTGGTACCGATACAAGGCTCACGTGCAGTGATTGTGTGTCCATTAAATGCACTGGCAAGTGACACTTATTGATTATAATGTAAGCTGACGGAGGGCTGGTATTATGAACTAATGTGAAATCGACAAGCCTTGACAAGTCCATACCTAGCAAAATATCACTTGAAAATATTAGATTTTTAACACAAAGAAGCCTGTGACTAAGTCTGACTTTTGGTAAAATGCAAAACTTTAGTGTTACCTCACACAAGGCTTCTTCCCGAACCCCTGAAACTCCTGAAATAGTCTTAGCAGATGGATATTTCTTATAACCAGTCATCCGTTGCAAAGCCGATAGATTTACAATGGTTACTTCAGAACCAGTGTCAACAAAAAATAATGCAGGGAAACCATTAATGTTAATTGATACAATAGGTCTCTTTGACTGGCGAATAAGTGTGTCTAGTGTGGTTGTTAGCACTGATTTCCCTCACGAGTATCCGACGTTGACTGGGGTTCGGTTCCGGCGGTCAGGAAAGAGACAGTTGGCTGCTCTGTGCCCTTACTGCACGCCATTCATTAGTACTCTGTACTAAGGCGATGAAACTCGTTCTATTTGGGTGTGTGTGTGAGACATTGATATAACATCGAGATTGCTGCTTGAGCTGCCTAGCAGGTGTTTGTCAGACTGAGGAGTATTAGTGTCATACTAACAGATGCCCATTCTTTTGTTGAACATCTGGGCAAATTCAGCAATTATTGAAGAGGGTTCATCCTTCTTGATAGTAAAAAAATCATGCAGCCATTGAGGGACAGCCTTGAAGAGCATGTGATATATAAGCTGTTCTGGATTACCAATTGATTCAGGGTGGTCATGATAACCCTGATAAACGTGTGCCTC
>NW_028234417.1:21501942-21504442 GCF_977035675.1 Penaeus japonicus
GTGAAAAAAAAAACAGTAATGGTAAACATGCCATAACTGAATGGTGGATCCATGGAGATCGTTGCAGGCGTGGCAATTTTCAGATGCGTCATCTCTATAGAAATCACCTCACTTTGATTAGAATTATTTAAAATTAGTAGTGCACAACGAGCATGTTTCGTGACGCCGCGTAGCATTTGTGGTGGCAGTGGCAGCGCACACGGAAGCTCAGAATGTACCGACAACTAACCCTCATAATGCACCTATATCCTAAAAGACAGAAAAATAATGCAGTTCTTCCTCCTCAAGATTCAGTTCCACCTCCTCGCCTTAATTACTTATATCGATTTTCAAGTGTCAACACAAAATGCCTTACAGTATTTGCTCCTTCTGCTTTAGCTCTAACTACAGACTCAGCATTAGTAATGCCAGATGCAAGGGCAGTTCTATCAACCGAACAGAAAGAAATAAAAGCAGAAACCTGCTGGAACTGTTGATCCAGAAAATAGGTCAGATGGTGGCACTTTTAGATCAGTTTAGAATAATGCTCAGTGTAAGCTATCGGTGACACCAATGTAATCCAACACTGCCAGTAATGTAAGCTCGGCGGTCGTATAGAAACTCGAGTTGGTGATGGAGCCACGCTGCTATACTTGCACTTTATTCAGATTATAGAGTTAAGGTCAACGTTCTCGGGGAAGACGAGGTCAAGGCGGTTCCCCGACCTGTGCTGCTGCCGTCGGAAGAGTGCTGTCTCTGTGTATATATGTCTGATCTGCCTCTTGTTCATGTGACCCGTTTCGGTGGTGACTTTGTGTCGCTTTCCCTGCCTCAGGCCAATCGTCTAACGGAAACAGCTGAAAGGACCAGAAGCGAACAAAAAAAAAAAAAAAAAAAAAAAAAAAAATAAAAAAAAAAAAAAAAAAACAAAAAAAAAAGAAAAAAAAAAAAAAAAAAAAAAAAAAAAAAAAGAAAAAATAATGCATGCTACACATCAATGAAAGTACATATACAGTCAGTGGGCGATGAAGATGAGATGGAAGGAGATGTCTACAGACACCTCCTGCTATGACATATAAATTATAGTTGAGTCAGTGAAGAGGTTTAGTGATGCTTGGTCTGGCACACATGTGGGTGTGTCAGTTGTGACCAGGTGAAGGTCAAGGCAGGAAGCAAGTGTGGGACAGTACTTCTGCTAGTCGCTAGGAAGCAGTGTGTCTAAAGGAATTAATATTACAAAGATTATATTACAATAAAATAACAATAGTAGTCCGGGAAATCAGTGGCTTACACTCAGACATCTTTCCCTGACTTTTTGCAGGACATACAAGTTATTCTGAAAATGAATGATTATATTAGTAAATCAAAGTATTGTATACCTGACCAGTGTTGTAAAACTACTCATTATGTTTTCCTTTTTTCACGTTGGCGTCTAAACAATATATCAATTACCGGGTTCCTTAGCCAACCAATTTAGATGCAGTTTCTCTGTAAGTATTTTAAATCTTTTAACTTGTAATTCACTTTTTATTGACAGATATTCAGAAAGCCTTATCCTTGTGAAGATTACTAGCAAGCATTTAACTGCTTACTAGCAACCAACCGACTCCCCTTCACTGAAATAATTCATACGTGAAGTCTTCCTGAAGATGGCAGACAAGGACGACATCGAATACTTCTTCCTGAAGGAGGACGACTTTGAAGAGGTCGCTGCGTTCCTGAAGGAGGACTTCTTCCAAAGGGAGCCTACGGTAAGAAGTTGCCCCCTTGGTTGCTTAATTGGCATTTCTAGTCATTTGCTACTTCGTCCCTACTTAATCACGAAATTTTCGAAAGAAATTAAGAAACGGGTCGCAATGACCAAGAAATTCCTTTACACACAGGAAAATTTCATAGCCGATTGACTCCACACTCTTTAGACTTTGGGCACCTCCGCCAACGACAAGTGTGAGCCGAGCAAGGGGCGCATGGGCGAGGACCTCCGAAGGTGCCTCAAGTCCGGCCTGTCGGTCGCCGCAAGAGATCGCAAGACGGGCAAGATGGTCGGCGCGCGAGTGAGCGTTTTTGCAGACAGAGCGAAACCGCATACGCCTACTCAGCCCCCCAACGAGTTGGTGAGTATTTTCTTTCTCGTGTGATTGCAAGACGTAGAAGCTCCCAAATATGTAAACACATTTTTTTTTTTTTAATATCAGGTTGGCTCTTTTTGCACTTTTCGGAATTGATTTGAGCACCTTTGACTAAGTTCTGTGTTTTTTTTTATTTATTATATTTTGCGTGTGCCGGAATCCCAAGGTTGAAAATGTAAAAAGGTATTTCGGAGGCACATTTCCCCAATCTAGAAGGATACGGCCATAGATGACTTTTTGTTTTATTTACGAGTGAAATTAATAAATAGTGGAAACGTCTTAAAGTTGGTTTAACGACATGATTTGCTTGCGGTTTCTTAAAGAAATGGAAACCAACTCACCATAAGGATTTGTGTGTCCAGATATGATTTACGATGATATCAGAATAATTG
>NW_028234417.1:21521942-21524442 GCF_977035675.1 Penaeus japonicus
AATTGTGGTGGAATATCATCAAAGAAAAACAAGGCAATACAAGAGATGAAACTATTCCTCCACATTAGTTCACATTAGGCATTAGTTCTCGGCTTCTCCAGAGGTGCGCTAAGGAGCTGTCATAACCTCTCACCATAATTTTCAATTCCTATTTAAACTCTAACAAGTGGCCACAACTGTGGAAAAAGAGCAATTTCGTCCCTGTCTTTAAAAGGGAGACAAATCAAGTCTTAAGAATTACCGGCCAATATCATTACTATCAGATATCAGTAAGATACTAGAGAAAATAATCGCTTCACGGCCGATGGACCAGCTTGATAAAAATCATCTACTGTCAACCCAACAGTTTGGTTTCCGCAAAAACCTTTCCGCTGCCGACCTGCAACTACTAGTGACTTCAGAATGGACAGCAGCGCCAGATCGAGGCCAATGCACTTGTGTTCTTGCCTTGGACATCGAGGGAGCATTTGGCAGGGTTTGGCATCTCGGCCTACTGGAAAAATTGAAATGTTACGGTGTGGAAAGCTCAAATAATGACTAGATGACATGCAGATGAGGGTAGTCCTTAATGGAAAACACTCCGCCTCTCATAACATTAAGGCAGGTGTCCCCCAAGGAAGCATATTAGGCCCTCTGATGTGGAATATCTTCCTTAACGATTTGTTTCACCTCATTCCCGAAGCAGACAACGGCAACGTATCTATTAGCTATAGCATACTTGCACAAATAACAAGCTGGGGGTGAAGTTTCAGGTCTCCTTTGCTCCAAACAAAACCCAGCTCATGGTCATCGAGACAGAGAAAGAGATAGTAACAAAGAGAGAGGGAGGGAGAGAGAGAGGAGGGGGGGATGGGAGCTTACACTCCCTTTGGCTTACCGGTGTCCGAAAGCAGCGTCGCCGACGCGTGGTGCATGAGGTGAGGCGTGCACTTGTAAATCGAGATGGCGCGCAGGCAAGTCATCAGTTTTTCGCAGCGACTTATTATTACGCCGAGGCGGAAACCGGCGAGGCCGAAATCCTTCAGAGAAGAAGAAGACGCAAACAAAAGGAGGAATGAACGATATTTAGAAACAGTGTATACACAAAAAAACTAGTTGGAGGGAGAGGAGAAGGAAGAGGAAGAACGTAAAGATGAAAATGTATTTTTAATTACTCCCAAAATAGAGATAAGTACAATCCCTCAAAATCAGACAAAATCATAGCTTTCTAAATATTAAAAAGTTCTTCGTTTTCTGCGTTTTACCACATTATAAATGAACAAAGGATAATTTAACATGCATGAATGGGAAAAATCCTCTATCTCATTACGAAAATATAAATTGTATCTGTGATATATTTTTTTGAATTAAACGACAGATAATTTTACTTTTTTCGGCTAATATCAACTCACAAACGTTTGTTTTTTTCAGAATTATTTTTGGATTTCGATTAACGCCAATTGCAATTAAACGTAATCAAAATCAGCCAAGGATTCAGCTCTCTACAATAACTAAAAGCATGAGTTATAAAACGCCAGATTTTACAATAGATGATTAGTACCAAGAGAAGGCAAAGAAGCACAATGGCCAATGTCTTGACCTGTGTCGCTTGGTGCTGCAGGTGAAATCTTCATGAATTCTCTTGTATTCTCTCTTACCACCCTGTATATCTCATCGTATTCAATAAATTGGCAGAGTAGAATCAAACAGGAAAATGTTCATAACTGACTAAATGTTATGAGCATATCAGCAACAGATGAAATTCGCACATGTAAAGATGATATAAGATACTCACTTTACTCAACCCCCATAACACGTGAGTGCGCTCTGGGTCCGGGTGAGGCAGGCTGAGGACGCTGTGGAAGGGTGGGCGAGGCTCGGCTTCATTGGGGAATATGGAAAGGGCGTAGATTTCGTCGCTGATGAAGTGGACCTCATGCCTGTGTGGATAAAAGTGAAGGAATGCAAGAATAGGGAGGGAGGGAAAGCATTGGAAAAGGAAGGGAGAGAAAGGAAAAAGAAAAACAAAATTGCACGAATTCCCCTAAAACCACGCACCTTGCGCAGACGTGCATGAGGCTGGCGAGGAGTTGGGGTGAATAGACGTCGCCGAGAGGATTGTTCGGATGCACAAGCATGAAGGCCCTCACGCGGCGCCCCTCCTGGCGCAGGGATTCGATCTGCGCCTCAAGGTCCTCCGCGCGGGGCAGGAAGCTCTCACCAGAGGAATCAGCCTAAGCAAATATAATTACACGATGGCAGTGTAAGATTACACGCAAGTAGGGTTGGAATCGAGGAATCTAACGATAAAGGAAATGTTTAATATGATAAGGGTAGGTTTTCGAAGAGTAAGATTATACGTCTGTGTTGAAGGAATAACTAAATGAGATGTCTGTCTGTTGACAGTAATGCCTAACAAGCATAGAATCGAGTGAAATTGTTACCGTAAGATGAATTCTACCTAAATAATGAAGGAGAATGAGGTTATAAGTCATTTTACCTAATTATCATTGCTATAACA
>NW_028234417.1:21551942-21556942 GCF_977035675.1 Penaeus japonicus
ATAGAGCAGAATGGAATGGAATAGAATGAAATGAAAATATGACAAAATCAGAAGGAAAGGGGAACAAATGGAAAAATAGAAAAAGAGACAAATCTGCAAGCACTACATATTTATGCTCTTGATTCAACCTTTCACATAGAATTGTTGCTTAAATGCATAACTGTTCTCCTAAGTGTATAATGCACAATTAGTGAAAGTTATTAATGTTATGCTAAAAATCTCACTGACAATATTGTTCATTTATAGCTGTGTATGTGTATCTAGAAATAACTAATCATGTAAAAGCATTATCTGTTGTGTGACTAGCATGACGGTTCATGCATACCTGTGTTATGTATTTCTAATGTATAATCATGAAACATGTAATAACTGTTTGTGTGTAACTATGTTTTGTATAAATATTAATAAATTTTCATTCATAACTAGCATATCATATATAACTACCATAACCGTTTTAGGGTAAGTACGTCATAATCATCTAGTAATAACTAATTTTGTAGAATAATCGTATAACGTACATAAACATTGACGTTTTCATTCGCCAATTCATATTTAAGGTGATGACCAATCCCATTTTATGTTATAAGATTATAGCATTTAGAAACATCTAAAATTCATCATCAACAAACGAGCTTAATAAGATACATAGTTTTGACATAAATCGCCCGTTAGGTGCGCCAGGCCACAGGACCAGATTTGAATTCCAGAAAATCGCGGGAAGCCTTGATGACGTCACACCAGACGATCGTCCGATGCTGTAGTGATGTCCAACTTGAAGTCGACTGATATATCCACATATCTTTCGGATGAAATTTGTTATACAGATGATGAAAGAGATGTAGCAGAGGAGGCTGGGTTGCAACAGAGAACATTTAGAGTGGAAATTTTATCACACTTCAGCCACAGAATTCAGTAGATGGGTCGCCAATGATGCCGACTCCTGACTCACAGAAACAGAAAGAGAGGTAATGAATGAGTAAAGGAAATAAAGGGAGGAGAGAGAGAGAAATAGAGAGCGAGAGAATGACCGAATGAGAGTGGCAAGAAAAAAAAAGGAAAGGAAGAAAGAGGGAGTGAGAATAAATGAGAGTAAGATAGATCGAGTAAATGAATGAATGTGTGTGAAAAAAGAAAGATGATAGAATGAATGAACAAAAGAAAGAATAATATACTGTAGAGAGTTGCTTAAGAAGGGCACTGGGGAGGGGCCTAGAGAGACAGAGTGCCTCGGCTGACGCCATCAGGGTTTCCCGATCTTTTCCCGAAATTCGAATGTATTATCAGGCGGCGGATGTTTTACGCGCCGTTTGTGTTCTATTTTTTCTAAGTTTATTTATTGTGTGTGTCTTTGTGTGTGTGGATGTATGTATGTATGTGTGTGTGAGTGTGGGCGCCTTTCCTGTCTGCCTGTCTGTTTGTCCGTGTGCATCTGTGTGCATATATATTTTTTCCTTGTGAAAGTATACTAATGCAGCGAAAAGCAAAAAATAAATAATGATTAAAGAATTACCTCATAAGAAGAATCAGAAGTAGTCTGAGCCAGACACCTTCGACACAGCGTCTCCCCTTCCTCCCTCTGACCCCATCGTGGGCGAGGGCCAAAGCACACCACGGCAAGACATGGAGGAGAGGGGAAGACATAATGAAAACGGAATGAAGGAAAACCATCATGTGAAAAAAATCAAACTATACACTGTAATTAAGAAGGAAAGTTGATTATGAGTTTGATTATTATTTATGAGGATATGGGATGGATAGAAAACCCGATGCGTTGATGTAAAAGGAGGTATGTTGTAGAGAGGGTGATGCTAAATGTGATAGGAAATATGGAGTAGCAAATAAAATGCTGTTCATATTAAGAATTGTGAATAGATAAATTGATAAATATATATGGTTAGTAATTGTATTGCACAGTATACAAAAAATATGATATGAACTGTAATTGTGAATGTAATATGGATATTGAAATATTGAGTTATGAATTTGATAAACAACGAAATACATGATGTGACATAACATAGAGCGTCAGTGTATTTTAGAACATGATAGCTGATATAGACCAGATAAAGAATTGCGTAACAAAACTGAATATATTGTTAAAAAAACAGAAGACATAGAGAAGACATGGGGAACACAGCAGAAAATGTAGCTAGTGGCATGATTACAAAGCAGATGATAAAGAGCAGAGCAGAAGAGAGCAATGATATTCAATATATTTTTGCAAGGCCACTTTGGTTGACTATTAGAGCCGCAGCTTGTGGAAAAACAAGTTTCCTACATAATGTTACACAATTACAGTTGGACGCTTCCCTCACTTCCTTTTTGTATATAAGAAAAGATAAAATAACACTCGTGATTAGGATTTTTATGATAAACTTCCTAGATAGAGATCCACCAATCTGGTGAAATGATACAACGCAGTCTAGAAGGTTACGCAGGTTATGGAAGAATACGTGAATACAAATGCATTGAAGATTTGTTACTCCCCTCTAACCTTGGTCTTGAACATGTCCGGCACCGAGACGACAATGGCCAGGCTGAGGCTCCTGCCGGCGACGAAGGGCAAGGTGCTCGCCCCTGTGCTCACGCCCGTGACGAAGAGCAACAGAGACGAGAGGAGGATGAGCACGTTGCTCATCAAAATAGAGGCGAGCAGAGGACCTAGGTACTGGTTCGTTTCGTTTACCAAGTAATCGACGTTGAGAATGAACGTGTTTAAGCTTTTGAGGTTTCCCCATCGGCGTCTGGGGGCTGTTGGGGTTGGTTCCGTATCTCCTGCAACGCCGGACCAGCTGCCAACCGCTGGAGATGGGGACACGTGCACCACGGACAAGCCGAGACCAAGTTGGGGAAATGCCTTTCCTCTGACCCTTTCGTGATCGTGTAGCTGTTCCAGGCCCGAGTGCAAGGTCCTCGTCAGAGCCCTGATACAGGCGTAGAAGAGGAAGCAAGTAGAGAACAGGTGTGCCTCGCCGAAGAAGTGCCAGAGCCACATGACGGTGTAGATGAGCCAGTCTGCATGGCGGGTGCTATCACTCAGGCCCACCGCGTCGATGGTGAAGTACCCCAGGCCCAGGCAAGCCACCATGCACGAGAGCCAGTCCGTGTGGGTGCTGAACTTGCTGTCGATCCTGTCGTACAGCTCCATGATCGCTCTGAGAATCTGTCGCAGTCTGTCGCTCCTGACAAGGTTATACCAATACAAAAGGAGAATCGTCACAAACCAGCTGATGTACGCCATGCCATCGATGATAGCCATCACGTCGTCCGACTGCATGATCCCCAGGTAAGCGACAGGCAAGTAGACGCTCGTGCAGAAGAAGACGACCCCGAGGACGACCGCGTAGAAGACCAGAAGCTTCTTCGCCGAGTCGTCCCCGGCCCCCTGCCGAGCGGAGAGGGAGTACGGGAAGCTGCCAAGCATCCTCAGAAGGTGGAAGATAAGGAGGAGGAAGTGTCGCGTATTCATCTCAAGGAAGGCGAAGAGACGTCACTCGGGAAGGAAGTGTGTGGTGTCCTGCACTCGCGGGAAGAACTTCTGCACTGAAATTCACCTTCCCATCGTCTGTCCAGGAATATTGTTGATTATTCAAGGTTTATTGAACGTTCGTTGACTATCTTTCTTATTCAATCAATGTGTTATCCATGTCATTATTATTTATCATTATCAGTGTCCCATTCCAGATGATTTCTTTTACTGCCAAAGTATATTATTCTTCTTATTTTTTATTTTATTATTATTTTTTTTTATAGATATTCAGGTTATCCATTTCCTGTCCTTTAACGGTTGTGATTGCAGTCACTGCCTATGAGGTAGGCCTACTGATAACACAATAAAGTGTAAAGCATAGTATGTCAATATAACTTCAAGAGCTTTTATTGTTTAATTAAATGGAAGTATAGGAGCATTAGCACCCTCTCTTGCCTAGCACTGATTGCAATTGTGAAGTTTTGATTGCAGTGCATCAAATGTACGAAACGATTTTTTGTCATACAAGTAGAAATCGTATATACGTGTATGAATATGTGTACAGTATGTATATAAAGATTCAAATATTTTAGTATTTCCATAACTTCATGTACATATGTATCGAATTATGTACGCATAGATTGTATATGTGTATGGACAATGGGACAAGAACAATATTAATAATTTGGTTGTTTAATAGATGTGTATATAAGCTTATTTATGCTGCTCCTGTATGATATACAATATGTATTGCATTCACCATCAAATGAACATTTGACAAATTTCGAAAAACTCTCCTCGAAATTAGATAAATTAGAAAAGTATTTCTATAAATCAACATCGAAATTGCAGGCGACTCACCTTGCCGTCGCATCCACTGAAGAGCTTCATTCAATATATATAAAAGTGTCGTTCCTTTACATTCATTCTTGATACACATTCACTCACCGAGGCGCGAGCTTTCAAAATCCACTCTGCCTTGTGTCGTTTCGCCTTTGGATTCTACATAAGGCTTTGAAAACTTAATTTCCGGGAGAAACGAGTCCATATTCATTGACGAAATATTTTGCCGTGCAGCTGACTTGCTCTATGTATATTTATATTGAATTGCCGGTTGAATATGTGTCTAGTTATGATTTATACACACGAGCACATGCACACACACACACACACACACACACACACAGACACACACACACACACACACACACACACACACAGTTTACTTTTTCATTGTAATCCACTTTTCTTTATATATATATGTTACGTTCACGACCTCATGGCAGACCAGTCAAGATTTTACACGTTTTACGATCCTGCTGCATAAGTGTATACAGAATACTCTATTACATTATTACATTATTGTCATCAATATTATCATTGTTTTTGTTGTTGTTATTGTTGTTACTATTATTGTTGTTGCGGTAATTGATAGTAGTAGTAGTAGTAATATCATTATCATTATTATAATTATCATCATTACTTTTATTACCATCATTATCGTTAGCGATAGTAACATTTTTGGTTTTGT
>NW_028234417.1:21559442-21564442 GCF_977035675.1 Penaeus japonicus
TATATATGTGTGTGTGTGTGTGTGTGTGTGTGTGTGTGTGTGTGTGTGTGTGTGTGTGTGTGTGTGTGTGTGTGTGTGTGTGTGTGTGTGAGAGAGAGAGAGAGAGAGAGAGAGAGAGAAGCGACTGCATTGCCCAAAGCAATCTCCCAATCTACATTGCAATATTGTAAGTACGGATAGATCAAGCTGTAGTAGAGAAGTATGAAAAAAATATATATAATCCTTACCTTTATCTATTATTCCTTTGAAATTTTATTCCTAACATGTGTTGTTTGTGGTTTCAAGTTTATCAAGGATTAAGTCAAGGAATTTCGTTGTTTGCCTTTGTTCTAGAGTGCAACCACCAAGACGAATGTCTAATTCAGTCTATACTGTTTTTTTTCGCCAAACACTATGCAACGTGTTATATGTGCAATCCTGAAATATTTTCTAGCATTTAGACTCTAGCAGTAACAGAAGATCCGTCCTAGAATGGAATATACTTGTATCATCTACAAAAAAAGGAAATAATTCACAAAGTTAGAGGAGCAAATAATATCATTAATATATGTATATGTATATATATATATATATATATATATATATATATATATATATATATATGCATATATGTATATAGATAGATAGATAGGTAGATAGATAGATAAATATAAACAGCAAAAGTCCCTGGGGTACATACTCGGGACATGTGGGCTAGTGATGAAATACAACCATTCGTTTGTGTGAACTGCTTATGGTCCGAGAGATAACTCTTAATTGCAGATACCATAAAACACTGATTTATCTAGTAAGTTCTTGTGGTCAATAATAGCGAATGCTTTACTTAAATCTAGGAAGATACCGATTGTAAACTCATTTTCATCTGATGGTTGTATAACATGATTTAGAAATGAGAGGACATTATGTTCCTGCAAGTGAGCAGAAAGTCGACCACACATAAGGTGTACAATCATCTTTTCGATTACAGATCAAATTGAATTGATTTTTGTTTTGAGTGTGTGTGTGTGTCAGCGCATGTATGCTTGTGTCTTTGTGTGCCTGAGTGCGCGCGCGCTTTGGTGAGTGTTTATGCATGACAGCGATCAAAGTCTCAGCCATGAAGTGCTTTCATGACAAAAGCACAGTACATGATCACAAAGAGACTGAACACCAACGGGATGGAAATCTTCAGGATGGCGTTCAGCTGAACCTTACTCACAGGCCTGCATCCTTGGACCTCCATCCCTCCGCCGCCCTTCCCTTCTTGCGGCACGACCCTGTTAACCGCCCACTGGCCTTTGAATCCTTTGCCTCCATCCTCCCCTTTCCTTTTGTCGATGATGACGAGGCACATGACCATACAGAAGTTGGCGATGATACAGCCGAGGAACCAGATGTCGATGAACTTCAAGTAGGACGTCTTCGGAAGGCCGCCGACCAGCTCGGAGAAGAGCGTGGCGAGGACGAGGAGGGACGTCAGCGCCACCGTCACCCGATTGGAGAAATCCTCGACATCGAAGTAGTAAGTGAGGTACGAGATGACGAGCAGCATGCACGAAGGGACGTAGGCGGCGCTGATGTAGTAGATGTACTGGTTGCGCAACACGAGCTCGAGTTTTTGGGCTGCGTAGTTATCCAGGGTCAGGTTGGTCACGAAGATGTCGCGGACGACATACTCATGGTGTCTCCGGTTTCCGCTGAAGTCGAACTTGTTGATGCGAACGACAAACAGGTCCGAGGTGTACTTGGCCAGAATGATGTACAAAGGACAGCGCTGAGTGTCGAAAGGATAGCTGGCCAGGTTGTAGTAGCACTGGAGCTGAAGGGTGTATTCCCTCACGGCAATCAGGTCATTCTGAGCTCCACTGTACAGCTGATCTGAAGGTAAATAAAGAGTAAGGAAACATCTACTCAGTAGGAATGAACTTTGTTTTCTCTTTTTCCTGGTGGCAGTGAATCATTTGATTTTTTTTTATCACACATTACTGTGCTTTGTGTTTTATTTGATATAAAGTAGATGGAAGATTATTGCCTAATTTTAGATCCTAAGAAGTGCTTTTGTGTGGATGATGGTTATGAATACCAAGAAAAAATACTTCTCATATTCTTAAAAACTTCAGTTAACACTTGCTTCGGTCTGTCATATTCATGACACCATGTGCCTTTAAAGCTGATAATCAATTTACCTTTCGTGCAAGATGCATTGAATGCCAAACTTTATCGGTTTTTATGGATATGTAGGACTTGTTTGATTGGCATTCACTTTATTGGTATCCATGAGTGTCTGCATATATTTCAGAAATGCAAAACGGAGATCCGGTGTGAGTGAGTGTGTGTGTGTGTGTGTGTGTGTGTGTGTGTGTGTGTGTGTGTGTGTGTGTGTGTGTGTGTGCCTCGTTCTAACCCATGCATAAGTATGTAGTATATCATACCATGAATTAAATGCACAGAATCAGATATTGCATAAAGCGTGTTTCGGTTTGATAAATGGATGAGTAGCTCCCCCTTTGACCTCACACTGACCTTCATCCAGCTCTGCATCGTCATCCTCGAGCGGCTGCCCTTGCCTGTCCACGAAGTTCAACTCCTTCCTCTCCTTCAGTTCGGCCACCAGATGGTCAGCGCCGGCCAGCGTCAGCTCGGGCAGCCACACCTGACGAAGGTCTTCCACCACGTTGTAACTCATGTCCGCGCGGAGGTTGCGGAACCTGAGCCTCCCGTCCTTCCAGCGGCGCGAGAGGCGGAGGTCGAGCGAGAGACTGAAGTCGGAGATCCTGATGGTTCGGATGAAGCGGAAGTCCACCTCGATCACGATGTCCGCCGGGAAGGTGTGCTCGATGAAAGGCGGCGGGATCGTCCGGTCGTACCCGTCGGGGATGAGGACCGGGTTGCACCGCTCCTCGTCTGAGCTGTCGATGCAGTCCACCTTCTTGTCGCAGCGGAGCGTCACGTTGACGCAGGAGCCGTCGTCGCAGGTGAACATTCCCCTGCCACATGTGGTGAACTTGAGCTTCTTAACGTCGCCCGTGCAGATGTCGTTGTTGATGGCCCAGGTGTGCGTGCCGACCGGGTATGAGTACCTTGTCTCCATGACCATCTCGGCGTGGATGTCTGGCCTGGCCGTCAGGAAGAGCCTCCAGTACCCGGCGAAGAGGTCCTGGGTGATGTTGTATGCGATCCAGGTCAGGTTCGAGGACACGATGCCGACGAATGTTGGTTTACGGTTCGAATAGCTGTGGATCAGGTACTTCTTGTCGAATTTTGTCTCCTTGCAGAGTCCTCGGACCTTCAGAGCGAAGGGTTTGTCGTGGCTGCAAGTTGTGCACAGCTTTCTGTCGGCCGTCGAGATCCCCCAGTTCCTCATCCCTATCGCTCGCTTCGTGTAGAGGACAGCGTAGCTGTTGGTCGTCCCTTGCACAGCGTGGTCCCAAGACTCGTACGCTATGGTGTTATTCGTGTCGATCTCTACGAAATCCCGACCAGCCTGGTATTCGACCCCCAACCACATTCGAGCGATTTCGCAGTACCTCTTCCCCAAGTAAGTGACGTAATCGTTTTCCAGCTGCCGTTTGGGGAGGACGATCGAGCCACCAAGCGCCTCGCAGAAGATTCGGCTGGACTCGAAGTCCCGCGTCTCGGGGAACAGCGCGACGTTGACCTGCAGCTCGACACACGCGTCACCGTAGCCCAAATCCACGACGCTCGTCACGGCGCCGAAATTAAACGTCTCTTGAATGTTTTGGAAGTCGACAAGCACGGAGGTCCAGTCGCTCCAATGCTTGCACGTCGTGAAGGCCTTCATCTCATCCGGGGAAAGCGCCCGATTGAGGATGACGAGGTCCTGCAGGTAGCCGTGGAGACTCTGGGTGGCCTCCGTCGACCCCCCGACCGTGTCCTGATCTTGGCCGAGCATCAGCAAGCCGCCATCGCTGACGCTCTCAGGAGAATTTCGGGAGATAGACTTGGCGATGTTGTCTTGGTCGCTGTTCTGAAATCGGAGTGTCTTCGCTCCGATGTCCAGAGCAAAGCACACTTGAATCCATGTCATGAGGGACACGTCGATCTGGAATTTCTCGTAGACCTTGTCGCCACAACAGCCGAAGCGGACTTCTTGTTGGTAATACCGCACGTCTGGTAGAATGAATTTGCTAATATATATAGACAGTATATGTCTCCCTCTCTCTCTCTCTCTCTCTCTCTCTCTCTCTCTCTCTCTCTCTCTCTCTCTCTCTCTCTCTCTCTCTCTCTCTCTCTCTCTCTCTCTCTCTCTCTCTCTATCTATCTATCTATCTCTCCATCTATCTCTCCATCTATCTATCTCTCACTGTGTGTGGGCATGAGTGTGGGTGCATATAGACAGATATCCTTATGTCTATCACTATAGATACTGCACACTGAATCTGATCAAACATCAACCCTCCCATTCGTCGTCCAATAAACAAACAAACAAACAAAAAAAAAACCATTGACGCGCGCAACAGCAAACTTACCAACAAAGATTTCGTTGCTATGACTCTCAATCGCATACGACACCACGTAGTTGGTCTCTCTCGTCTGCAGGAGGAACACCCGGAAGCAGACGCTCACCTGAGTCATCCGCGGGAAGGTTCCTTGCCAGGTGAGTCCGGAGTCGCCCCGCGCCACGCCGTCGGTCTGTAGGTGAACCACCACGCTTTGACCTGCGGGTAAGCGACGGGTGTATCGTCTGTGTGAGAGAGAGAACGAGAGAGAGGGGTAGGAGAGAGAGAGAAAGAAAGGGGGGGGAGAGAGAGGGAGGGGGGGGGGAGAAGGTGAGAGAGAGAGAGAGGGCGGGGTGGAGGAGGGAAGAGAGATAGAGAAAGAAACATATATAGAGAGGAAGAAAGATAAAGAAAGAGAGAGAGAAGGGGAGGAGGAGGAGGAGGAGGAGGGAGGGAGAGAGAGAGAGAGAGAGAGAGAGAGAGAGAGAGGGGGAGAGAGAGAGAGAGAGAGAGAGAGAGAGAGAGAGAGAGAGAGAGAGAGAGAGAGAGACAGCCATGTAA
>NW_028234417.1:21609442-21634442 GCF_977035675.1 Penaeus japonicus
CCCCTGCCTTTCTTGTGAGATAAATGTAATATTTGAACTGATTTCACTGAGAGCACTTTATTGTCCCCATTATTTTCCCAAAGTATCTTGATGAATCCATTTGAAAGTAATCATCTTTTGTTCTTTGAAATAAACTTTTCCACATATCAATTTCTTTTGCTTTTGATATAGTGAAATTTGGAAAAACAATCTAGCAAGATAATCTCCTTTTTTCATATTTTTAACTTGTAATCTCTTCCCTAATTTCCACTTTTCATTTGCAAACTACTCTTCAGTGTAATATGACTTGCTTTCAAAACTCAAAAACAAAAATAAAATGCATTTCATATATAAAGAGTTATACATCAGAGAAAATCATGTTGTAATTAATCATTAACAATCATTAAAAATAATCTTATCTTATTTGGGCCATTCTCCAAGATACTATAGGCCATAAGGCTTTTATTTTTGGCCTTTTCTTTCATACAAAATATAATAATAGCAATTTTTGATAAAAATTTACCAGGACAGTTAGCCTTTTTAGTAGTTTCCTTTCCTCATTAAGGAATTTCTTGTATGTTTCCTCTGGACCCTTGTCAATACGAAGGCAGTTTAAGTTTTCACTGTAATAATATTATAACATCAACACTTCAACAATGCTCAAGATGTGAGCTGCGTTGGAGCTGTGTTGTGAGGCTGGGGAAAGCTGACAGCAGCAGTGGGTTCTTCCTTGACTCCTCCTCCTGCCATAGAACTGTATGATTCACTGTTCTTCTGGTGAGGATGATTGGAAGCAATGTGTGCAGCGTGTGGTGGCGGTGGCGCAGCAAAACTTTGTATAGTTCTTCCTTCTAACGTTGGGGTACCCTGTGGATAACAGTGCACGATCCTTTTATATCTGGCCTAAAAAATCATGTGTTATTATATTCACTTTTTTATTTTTATTTCTTTATCATTTTTTTCCTACAAATCTTAATGTGGTCACTTTCACTTACATAAAATATCTTATTTTTACATCATATCTTAATGAACATCCTCTAAAAAACAATTATTTTAATTCAAGAGTCCAATTCTCAATTTACTCTACTTTCCACTTTTCTCTCCTTCTGAACTTTTTTCCCTTTCCTCATTAAGGGATCTCTATTTTACTAGAAGTTATGATAAACTAGTGAACACATCTATAGTAAAATGGCAATATTTAAGTGCCCTTTGTATAACCCCACTATCACAGAAGACAACAATTCAATAAAAAATTAAAGCAAGTCTTCTATTGTTATAATTAACATAATAATCTTTCCACTGGTAGCAAAAATAGCCTAGACCTACCTGTTTCATAAATTCCATATCCACATTAACAAACTCATACGGTGCCTTCATGCTTTCCTCCAGAGGCAAACTTGCTTGCACTGGTCCTGGCTTTTTAATCACCTTCCCCTGTACTATGAATGTGGGGAAAGTGGACGACTCCGGGGTTATGGGAGCACCAGCACTCTCAGATTTGCTCACCGCTGTTGGAGTAGTGTTTACTTGCGTGACATCAGCGGCTGAAGTGCAGAAATTGTTGGTTGAGGTGAGGAAGTCATTTATGGTGTTAGCTATGGCAAGGTCTTCATTGCTAGGATGCATGGTGATATCTTCAGATGGAACCAAGCCCGTCACCTGCAGTATTTCAGCTGCCTTCAGTAGGGACTTGACCTCACCTGCCCCAACAGTCACCTCCCCCCTGGAATGGGCTCTTGAAAGTAAGCAGTCTATAATTTTCAAAAAATAGAGTGGTATATTCAATTACTGTCACCAATTGTTTGGTAGGAAAAGCAATACATATTTCTTATATAAACATTTATCTGAATTGCAATAAGAACATAAAGTATACCCACACCAACAATGAATTTGTCTAACAAACTTCCCACATTACATGATTCAAAATATTAATAGTAATAATCACATCAAGAAATATCATAATGCCCTTACTTGTAGATATAATTAATGATATTAACAAGCTCCTCAAACTTGACATCATGCGGCATGATAATGATGGGATGCTGGCATGGGTTATCTTGTAGTACACCCTTAAAGTATGGGCTCATGGCAGACAGCACAGACTGTAAAGTATACCAGAGAAAAAATAAGTTTTTCTTATGCAACTCATTCTTCTTTTCTCTTGAATTACATTTGCCAACTACTGCAAGCCCTATTTCAGTGCCTGTAAAGATGGTGCTTGTTACCTTATGAGCCTTCACAGAATGGCCTTGAGCAGTCAGAGTCACATCCACAAACACTTCATCTTGGGCGAGAGCTGACAGCACAGTCACTAAGTGATTATTGTGTTGCAGATGGTAATGCTCTGAGGAAACAAGTAGACAACATTCATCCTTCATATCTATGTTCTTTCTGCATATATGTTACAGTGAATTTTTAGGTAATATGAAATATATTTCTGCAGTAATATATATTACAATAATGGATTTACTGCAGTATGAGAACATATTCTTTTTATTTCAGAATATTCAAAGCCTCTAAATCCCACTTTCTGCCAACCTCACCCTTAATTTAGGTTTAACTTTCTTACTTTCATCATCATCATACAACATCCCACTCCTTTCTTCCTCTTAGACACCGAGGATAACCCAACCTACCTGGCTTTTGTTGCACAGGAGCAGCTCCAGGATCTGGTTCACCAAGGATGGGTTCTGGCACCAGGGTCATGGGGGAGTCATTACCCTGGTTGCATTCCACTTCATCTGAGTCCTCCATGTGTGTTGAAGCTGAAGAACCAAAGGATTAGAATGAAGATTTACAAAATATATTTTGATGTGCTGAGATGCAAAGAAAAAAAAACATACTTGAACAGTACTTACGTTTTCAAATGGAACAGTTGTTCCTGGCACATAGCACTTTTCAAGGTCAGATAATGAACTGGACTCACATCAGAAAGTTGTGTTTTACCTTGCTTACATTACTACAAACAGAAAGTAGGTGATCCAGTCATTTTAAAACTAAATATAGACAAGAAAGGAATGTATTCTTACACAACCCTTACTAATATTTCCAGAATAACAATGAATGATAGCACTTTCATTCAAGTAAAAAGTCCCAATGCAAACCTTTCTCCGAGCGTCTCCCTCTGACCATGTAACGTATAGTTTCCTTTTCAACTTTGTACAATTTTGCAGCCTTGTCATAACCCATCTTTTTATTAATCACATCTTTGACAGCTTTCTCTAGCTCGTCCTCAACATAAGATTCTCTCGATCTCTTGCTGCTTCTCTTGGTTTCATCTTGTCTGAAAAGCAGTAAAAAGAACTTAAGACAAAAATGGTCTGCTCACTAGAGAATTGAAAAAAATGTTAATACAACTTTCATTGAAAAAAGTGATAGCAAATTACAGTTTCAAGGATACTTCATCTAAATAGTAAAATACTTACATGAAGTAGATTTACAAAAGAATATTAGATGTCATGAATCAGTATTAAATTTTTCACACACAGATAGATCATACATACATTTCATTATAGAAAACGCCTCAGAGGATAACATATAATATTATGAAAGAGATTCTAAATAACAAGGATCACTCAAAACATAAAATGGGTATAGGCACATTTCATGTAAAATGCATACCACAAGTCAATTTTGAAATTTTATTTCAAAATGAAATCTTGTGTTTAACTATTAATTCATTAATGCCAGGTCGATTATTTGCCTAATGCTGCTCCTGCCATGAAGATAACAAGCGCACACAGCCTCCATGTGCAAAATCTCTCCTGGTGCTTTCACCCACCCGATTCTTTGTTGTGCTGAGGGGCATGTTTTTATTTTATCATTATCATTTTTTTTAACAAGCTAAAGTCTATACAAATACAACTTCAATAAGTATACACATATGTAACTATGTAAAACGTGTATTTAGAGGGAGAGATAATATTGTGATAGGACGTCATCTCACTGAATAAAAATATTCCCATGACATGATAGAACATCATCCAGCATGAATGGGTTAATGGGTATACTTAGGTGGACTTATGCAGAGAGAGTTACGTCTCTTGGATGGTCATGTGACCTGGCAGCCATTTTGGAAACTACCACATGTTGCCAGTCTACAGGATTTACTGATTTCCTCTGATTTAAAAATCTACCATATCTACTTCTGACCATAATTTTGTCCCATTAGATACTCAGACAGATGGCTCTTGCATAACTGTGTTTGATGTGGATTATTGTCCCTTTTTATGTGTTGTCAAAAGAGCATTTCCAATTTGATTTCCCTTTCTTTTGATTCAATGATGCTCAGTTTCAGAGAGATAGCATGATATCTAGTCAAAGGTAAAAATCAAGGGACATTTTCTAACCCATCAGTTACCACTTTGTTTTCCAATCTCTGAGTATGATTTAAGCATAATCAAAATGATGTTTATTTTTCATTTACATTGATTTTAAAAGAAACATATCAATAATTGAAGTCCCATCAGTTACCATGGAATATGCCTATAATATTCATTATCATATAAAATTATACACTGCATGAAATGAATACAGGATACATATTCAAACTTTGATAACCATTAGTATCAGCCCCTTGAATCTAGACTACAGATAGAGTGTAGACTATATGCAGGATAGAAATATACAAAACTGTATAATTGTACTTCATTTGTGATTAAGAATTTTATTCATTTAATTTTGCATTTGTATTTGACCCTTGCATTTACTTGCTTCAAATACATACAAATACATTTAAGTAATTCAACTTATCAAAAAAACTGCTGTACAGAACTTCAATTTTTAAATGTTGCTTGCCAGAAGTCTCTGCTTCTTCTGCCTCTGTGTAAAGACATTAACACTGCAGAAACAGTATCTCAGCCTGATTGGTGTAATCTTAGTGATAGTTACTTTCTGAAATACAAATGTCTATCAAGTGCTACCACTAAGTGATATATGGTATACTGCTTTAATTTACTTCCTCTGCTAAAGTTTAACACTACTAGTTTTATTTCAAGGATTTTCTTCCATAATATAACATCATCAAAAACTATAATGTATGATCACTAGGGAGCTACTTGGTACAAGGGCCACTGCATAGAATATTTCTGAATCAAACATTTGGAATTAGGAGTATATTTTATGCAATTATACGTAAGTTCCTCTATTTCCAAAATTTGAAATAATTATCAGTGATATACTGGTATGGATATAATCACAAATAACTGCATTAATTTCAATTATTTGGTCATCTCTTAAGACATCCATTTGCTTAGTTAGGCATACATTGAAAATTATTGATTTGTTTTCTTAGTCTATGCATAGGAGCATATAATATAAGTAGGTAAATAATAATCAGGCATTGATAATTAATCTAGCCCTTATAATTATGCCAAAGAATAATTTTCTCAAAGGTACTAAATACATTTAATTTGATTCTCCTCAACATACAGTAAAATCCACTTTGGTAAGGTCTTTTAAATCTTTAAATGTATTCGATACTATGTCCATGATTATCTTACAGGTCTATCTATCTATCCACTGGCACACAAAACCCAAGAGTTGGTGATGAACAAAAGAAAATAGCAAGGTATTTATTAAAATATGATTAGGATGAAAGTATTTGAAAATACAGCACCAATCCTATTTGTATTTCATTTTTATTTGAAGCTTCATATTTGCATATGCATTTATGGCTAAAAAATTGAGAAAGTAGGTTATTTGCATCTGTATTTGTAGTTGGTCATAACAAAGATAGAGTATTTGTAATTGTACTGTATTTTGACACTTGTATTTGACTCCGTCACTGGCTACATGATGTACTGTAAAATATAGTTTCCACTCCTAAAATGACATATTCGGTTATATTTCAGTAAATTTTAAATTTTGGAGAAACACAATTTCTCATCTATCTGATAGTTGTTGCATACAGAAAATGGTGGATGCTTGCATGGTGTGACAAGCAATCACCATGGCCTACATGTATTTAGTGTTCTGGAAAGACCAGCAAACCTATACTACATATGTTGTCATTGACCAAAGGTAAGTACTGTTTTTAATTGTTCTAATTTATAAATATAACTAGAAAACATTTTTATAATCTGTAAACGTTACCAGTCACATATCTGTCACTGGCCTATAATGGCCTCTATATATATCAGCACTCCTGCAAAGGCTAACAAACATAAACCACATTCTAAACACCATACGTGTTACCTATATCAATAAATAGCAGTGTAACATGGCAGTGATATACCCTGGGAATGTCTCTTTTTGTTTGGAAAGATAATCCCCCTTTGGTAGAAACAATATCAGATGTTCATTCATTCACAGACTAACTAACCTTACATCAACAGGCTATCATAGGGATGGTTTCACTTCAATTATAGTATGCAGGTGATTTGTCAAACGAAGCAAGCCACTACAGCAGTTTTCACATGAACACAGCAAGAAGTGGCAGTGTTGCAGAAGGTTGTCACAATGTAACCTTGAGATTTATCATCAAAGAAGGAATCAGTCAAAGCCCTATGCCACAGTATATGAAGTGGGATAAGTAAATTAACGAATACACTGTATTTTATCTTTTTTTTTATTCTAAAATGTCACCAAGCTCACAAACAAATTCTAACGTCTAATATATTCCTTTAAGTGTACCATTAAAGCAGTTGATTCCTCACCTACAGTTCTCGAAAGCTCTCCTGTGCTTGACAGTCTGTGCATGGTGTGTGAGGTCGCTGTGCTTGGCCTTCAAGTGACACTCGCACACTCGACACCACACGTATTCCACGCCCTTCTCACTACACTCGATCCAGTCCTTGAGATCCTCCTCGTCTTCCCACTCGGGCCGGTATGTCTGAATCCTCGCCCTCCTCTCCGCGCCCTTAGCCTTGACCCTGAATTTTGCGTTTTCCATGACACACACACACTGCGTGAGACGTCACTCGGACTCAGTCAGCTGATCACAACAACATCTTGCGCCGCGTTCGCATCCCTGCCCGCACCCGCTCGGTGTTCGGATCTCTGGCTTAGCTCGCTCGCTCTCTCTCTCTCTCTCTCTCTCTCTCTCTCTCTCTCTCTCTCTCTCTCTCTCTCTCTCTCTCTCTCTCTATATATATATATATATATATATATATATATATATAAATAAAATATATATATACATATATAATATATATATATATATATATATATATATATATATATATATATATATATATATATATGTGTGTGTGTGTGTGTGTGTGTGTGTGTGTGTGTGTGTGTGTGTGTGTGTGTGTGGTGTGTGTGTGTGCGTGTATGCGTGTGTGTGTGTATGTTTGTATATATGTTTGTATATATGTTTGTATATATGTATGTATATATATATATACATACATATATATATATGTATATATATATATGTATGTATGTATATATATATACATATATTGTATATGTATATGTATATGTATATGTATATGTATATGTATATGTATGTATATATGTATATGTATATATATATATATATATATATATATATATATATATATATATATGTTTATGTATATGTATATATTTATATATCTGTATATATATATATATATATATATATATATATATATATATATATATATATATGTGTGTGTGTGTGTGTGTGTGTGTGTGTGTGTGTGTGTGTGTGTGTGTTTTATGCGGAAGAAATGTCAAGAAGAATGGTAGGACATAAAAACTATTCTGAATGAAACAGTTGAAAAGGTGATTACAAAGAAAGAAAAGAAGAATAAAAATGAGTGGATGACAAATGAAATACTGGAATACTGATCGACGGGTACAGGAAAATAAGAATGAAAAAATATATATAAAACTTTACCAGATCACCATAAAAGAATGCGATAAAACAAAGATCAATGGGCAATGCGAAGAAATAGAAAATTTAGAAAAGCGTTGTATACGAAGGATCTACAATGCAATAAGGTAGGTAGATAAAAAAAATTATTATTTGCAGATGAACGGGCTGGAGAACTTGAAATTTCGAAAAATATGTCTGGCCCTCAAATAATAAATAAGTTCAAATAAGTTCAGAAGTTATACAAACTAAAACGAAAATGAAGAAAGAAAAGGCCGTTGGACCAGATAAATTTGTGCAGAAATGCTAAATGCCCTAGAAGACTTAGAGTATAACACTGTGACATAGTTATATAATAAAATATTGCACCAGATACAGTTCAGAAGATCTATGCAAATCAGTATATATAGCACTTCCAAAGAAACCAAGAGCAACTGAATGTCGCTTACATAGAATAATAAGCCTCAACAGCCACATTATCAATATTATCCTCAGAATCATGATGAAATCTAGAACCAAAAAACAAAAATAAATAAATAACAGAAGTATAGTATGGTGTCCTAAAAGGTAACGGGACTCGAAATGCTACTTTTAACTTAAGAACCATATGTGAAAGAGCAATAGAAGCACAAAAAGACCTATCTGTATTTAGCCTCAAGTATCTATTCAAAAGCCTCTGATACAGTCAGGCATGAACAACTTTTCAACATTCTGGAAAATTTAGAATTCGATGGCAAAGACTTAAGACTCCTACAGAACCTCCAACAGTAAAAATAGACCAAGACTAAAGCGAATGAACGAAAGTAAAAAGAGATGTAAGACAAGCCTTTGTTATGTCTCCTGATTTGTTCAACCTTTTACAGTGAAATAATATTTCGAGAACTTGCTGATTTATCACAAATCAGACTTCAAAAACTTTTGCACACAACAGCATATTATAGTAGAAAATATGGTTTGGAATTAAACGGTACGAAACATGTACGCAGCAAAAAAAGAGTAATACCAAAATGTGAACTCACAGCAGAGAACAATTAGATAAGACAGGTAGAACGATTTTCATATGTTGGAAGTTTAATAACATATGATGGTAGAAGTGATCAAGACATCAAAAAACGGATAACAATTGCCAAACAAACCTGCGCCAAAATATCTGATCTATTTAAAAACAACAGAATATCAATTTCAAGCAGAGTTGGATTACTCAAAGGCTACATTTGCTCATAATGACATATGGATGCCAAAGTTGGATCAATAAAAATGGAAGACGAATTGCGTGCTGCAGAAATTTAGATTCTTAGAAGAATGTTAACCCTTTCCCTGTCACGACGGTATATACCGTCAAACTTTTTCGCCGGTAAACTGCTTCGACGTCATATTATGTAGTTATGACATGCTATAAGCTTGCTGCGATGGTATAGCGACATAGACAATGTTGCATGTTGATTTGTAAGGTTGTCTTATAATCTATTTTTTATTTGATATCGAGATATTTAACAAAATGTTTTGCAGCAAATGCCGCACAACAGATCACCTAGTCATTGTTATTATTATCATTACTATTGTTACTATAATTAATCTTGGTATTAATGTTATAATTATCATCATTATTACTATTATCAAGAATCTTAGATCTATTCGTATTACCACGATATATCAGTCTTATCTTTGTCTTTCATATTATCTATATCATTGTCGTCACCATGGCTAACATCATTATATAATTACTATCACTATCATCATGTTTATTGTCATTGTTTCATTACCATGTTTATCCTTCTTACTATTACTATCAATGACACGATCATTATCATTATCATTATTGCTATTTTGATGATACCAATCATTAATATTATCCTTATTATTAGCATTACTGTTACCATTAAAATTGTTATCATTACAATTGTTATCATAATTATGATTATCATTATAATTGTCATCAATAGTAGTAGTTGTAGTAGCAGCAGTAGTAGTAGTAGTAGTAATAGTAGTGCAGTAGTATTAGTAATAGTAGTTGCATCATCATCATCCACTAAATCCCATAAGGAAGCATTTCTTTCTAATAACTGAAGAATATTATTGTTTCAGGACAGATGTATCCGTAATATCGTGTCCAAAAAAATTCAGTTTTAATAAGCTGGCGGAAAATCGGCAGTTAGAAATTACATGAAACAAGTAGGATATTTGTTTTCACTGTCGATATCAGTATACATTGTTTCGCGATATGATCCTAACCAAAAGAGAAAGCATTTTATGAAATGAGTATTAAAAAAGAAAAAAAAAAAAGAACCTGAAATTCTCCCGGTGTCAACTAAGTGGCCCTATTTGTCAGTTGATGAAAAATTCGTTTGTAAGACTCGCTTTTCTGTCTCCCGCACACATGTGAAGATTTCATTAGAGTGAGACTCTAATGTAGATGGTCTTCTCAGATTCCTTAAAGAAGCAAAATACCAATTACAGGATTCATACGTTATGCATTATTGCAAAAGCTTTCATGCAGCAACCGTTGCAGTTATTATGAATTGTTTTTCTAAGACGTATTGTTCAAACATCCTATGATGACTATTCCACAGGCAGTGTTTAGTCCGCTGCGTTGGGGAGAGCATTTTCCAAGTGGGATACTTACAGAGCAAGATGTGTGGAGTGGAAAATTAAATAAAACATAAACACAATAATGAGAAAGGCGATCCAGTACTCGCTTAGCGTTTTTCGTCGGAAGTTGTGGCTTTTTAATTCTATCTAATAGGCGTTAGCGATAGTCCGTCCGTACAGGGGTTCCAAAAGTTGTTTTCTCAATGGTGGCCCCAAAGTCCCTTTTTTATCCCCCACCACACTGCTCAACATGAATTTACCTTAATATCATGGTGGATTTTCGCTTGTTCCAAGGACTATTACTGTTACTCGAATCAAAATAAACAAAATGGCAAACATTAAACACACTAGAAGAATGCGAGTAGCGTATTATACCCGTAGATTTTCTTTCACTTTGGTGTCTTGCGACTCTGCTATTTACTTCCTAAGTTCCCTTGACACTCGAATGCCGCAGCACCCATTTTGGGAGCCAGTAGTCTATAAGCTTGTGTTTCAGGTATAATGCAACTCATATTGCAATTGCTTTTCGTATAATGAATGATTATGATTTATTTCTATCTTCATTTATTGTATTATCATAAATGATATTTTAGTTATATTGCTGTTGTTTTTATCATTATCATTATTATCCTTGCTAATAATCATGCATAATATTTTCATGATTTTTTATAGTAGTATCATCATCATATCGTTATTATCATTATCATTACCGTTATTAGCTGTTATTTTTTCATAACATTAGTTGTTTATGTTACAAAATGTTATTATTGCTACCACTACCATTGTTCATTTCATTATATCCTTGCTATACTTGTTATTAGTATCACTCAATTGACCAGTTTTGCGTTTGTTTTGAATGTTGAAAATTATATTATATCTGAAACTTGAATAAACGATTTTGAAATATAACACTTTTCTTACAACGATACAGTCACCTTCGATGGGTAGCATTCAGAGATCTCGTTTGAAAAAGAGCTGACTAGATTGTTTTATCTCTCTCTCTCTCTCTTTCCTTCCCTCTAAGTTTGATAGCAACCTATCTAAAATCGAGATTCTTAACTCGTTAGGACTAGTTCGGGATCAGAGCACCTTATAAACATGTGATATTGAGTGTGGGTCACTGATACGCCACTTCCGTTGTTATCTTGCCCGTCTCATTATCATGTCAATTGTTTACTGACTTGTTCTCTGTTCTCCTTTGGCGTGTCTGTTTCAATGTATGTGAGTTTATTTGTGTGTGTGTGTGTGTGTCTTTGTGTGTGTGTGTGTGTGTGTGAGTGTGTGTGTGTGTGTGTTCTTGAGTATTTTTGTATATCGAAAATAATAAAGCAAAGCCACATTAAGAATAGATTAAAGTTGTGATATTTCGAACTTTCTGAAAGTCCTCAAGTTCTTAAGTATTCATTTGATACCCTCTGAGGAAGAACTTTCAAAGCAGTTCAAAACGTTGTGACTTTAATTTGTTCTTCTGCGGTGGTGTTTTTATCAAATATCTGTGTGCACATTACTATGTTGTTTTTCTGATCCCTTATGTATACACACCTATGAAGGTGGTTTCGTATTTTGAAATGGGACTTTCAACTTGATAAGCTTTGAGAAATCCCCTTGACACGTGTACCTCCTCAAGATAATTTCATGACACTGTGATACTATTTATAATGACGATCATTTGAAATTGATTGCTTACATTTAGATGACCAGCCTTCTTTTTCACTTTTGAGACAAACATAGAGAGTAATAGAGGCAGTATTATAATATTGTTGTTATTATTGCTGTTGTTTCGTTGTTATGTTACCATAAGTGTGCTCCTTACATGAAGAATAGATTTCCCCAGCTTGGATTTTCCAATTTCAAGGGAATCAACACATATAAACTATGACAGAAAAACCCACTATGCACAAAATATATATATTTTTTTTTTCGTGAAAATGACACCAGCTTCGGAATTCACCTGGATTTCATCTTCAGGTCTGAGGAGGAGGGGAAGAAGGTATATAAGAGGGTAAGGGGGAAGCAGGACAAGAAGGGCAAGTGAGGACAGATGAACGGAAACGAAGGCAAGGGCGAACATAATTGTACATTATTCTATTCATATATACATCCACACAAGTAGATATATATACTGAGCATACATACTTGTGCGCAAACACAAGCAGTATACACATAATGAACGGACCATATTTTTAAAATATTAAACGAAAAGGCTAGTCGCTGATAAACAAGCCAAGTTCATTCCAACGATCAGTGTTGCTTGTGAAAATAAGCAAGTGGTACTTACATATAATCATTACTGTTCTTTAACATTCAAAAAGACACGTTGTTGTCGCTGATAATGAGTGGCGCCTGTTTATTTTGACCACACTCGGAAAATATTTCTCCAGCTGCGTGCATGGCGCTTGCACCTGGGGGGCATTTACGATGCAGGCGTGATTATATGTAGCGAATAAATGAATATGTACGTGCATATATACATACTTTGTGTATCTCTCTCTCTCTCTCTCTCTCTCTCTCTCTCTATATATATATATATATATATATATATATATATATATATATGTATATATATATGTATATATATGTATATATATGTATATATATATTTATATATATTCATATATACGTGTGTGTGTGTCCATAGGTGTGTATCTATGACTATATGTAAAAATACAATAACATGATCCCACATACTTAAACACACCCATGTGTGTGTATATATATATATATATATATATATATATATATATATATATATATATATATATATATATATATACATTTATACATATATACATATATAAGCACACACGATACATGAGCCATCCTGCCTGTGGGTATATTAAGCCACCGTGATATCCGCCGCTCACAATCCTTCTCTCGCCTCCGTCCCGAGCGCTCCCTCACCCTCTCCACATCTCGCTCGAACACCTTATCCAGGAGGACGAGTGGGTTCTCCTGCACAAAACCAAAGAACCATGAACATCGAACAGCAGCAACTTCTTTACCTCTTCGAGCTACCTCAGGAACCCCTTAATAGACCCAGAGGGAAAGGGTCTGTCCTCTTCGTCCTTGAAAATGATGACACGGTTAGTCACAGGTTGTAGGCACTGTAGATAGGTTGTAAGTTATGGATGTGTGTATGGAAGAATTACAAAATATCATATGCGATTTTGGTTGTATTAACATTATACATGTGGTATGATTAACACTAATAGATAAATTGATAGGTGTGATTAGATAGATAGACAGACAAATTCACACCTTGGAAGCAGTTCAGGATTTGTTTCAGATGCCAGAGCCTTGGCATTCTTTAAGCCAGTGAGGAGTATCAACTAGGTATAGCTGCTGACTGATGAGCTAGGACTGTTCACCATTATTACTTTAGTAAAGTAGGAATATTCAAAAGGTTTTGGTCATACCCCGATGCATAGCAACAGGTCAGAGTTTCTCCCTGTAATGTGAAACAGGACTTGTGCTGAACCTACACCCATTATCTAACTAGAATAAACGACCAAGAGAGTACAGGTTGATGTTGATGATTCTTCTGTCACATGATTTTGCAGAGAATTTTCTCCGTCTTAATGATGGATATTGTGAATACCCTTTCACTACTTGCTTGGTTATGATAGTGGTTGAACATTTATATACTGCTGTAGCTTCCTCTTTTCAATATTTGGACTCGTCTAGTAAAAAAAAAAAAAAAATGGGGTAACGAGAAAAGTGTCAATGAATGTACTGACCCAAAGTTACCTTTTTCATCGTATAAAGTCTATTATATATATTATATTACATGGCCGTAATAAAGGCTTATCTTATATGGATATAGAAGCTTTATTCTCTAGTTATGAGACATATGAGTACCATCATACTATGTTTATACTCATGTAAGGAATTTGAGTTTAGTGTGAATTTCAAAATCGTGTTATAATCAAGTAAAGTTTCGGTGTATTTTTCAAAAATGGTCTTTATTTGCATAATGTTTTTATTCCAAGGATTTATCTTTTGTAACAGTATTTTTCTTTAAGTCGATTATAATTCTTTAAATGATTATTACTATTATCATTTTAGAAATAAAGATCGGATTCATCCCGAGCCCTGTTTTATGTACGTAATCACAAACATCCTACAAACCATGACGAGCAAACCTTTTAAATTTCACATAATGAATCCTTTCTATATAAGCCACAAGCAAAAATCCTCCAACTTCAACATGCATTCTGTACAGTTCTCGTATCCTTCCAGCCTCCCCTTGTGACCACGAGGATAGCGGGTTCCCCCTCTATCAAGCTCCAAGTGCCAGAACGAAATGACGTGGCACTGCAGGATCTCGGCACGGCTACTTCGATTCCTATAGGATCTGCCTTCTCCTTCTTCCTCGCGTCTCATCGGCGAGCTGCCAAGGATCTGTGTGATGTCTTTATGAGTGAGTTTGATCCTTCGAAGTCAGGGTTGTCATGTCTATGATGTCTTTATGCGAGAGCTAACCCTCGCAAGTCTATTTTGATGGCGTTGAGGATCTTTGCCTGCCTTTGTAAGTGAACTTTGTCCCATGAAGTCAGTTTGGTACAAGTTTGATGTTTATGATGCTCGCAGGTCTTTATGAGTGATTTGATCTATTGAATTTCGTTACCCTGAATTTCAAGAGTTTTGGGAAGTGGCTACTTATTCTTTCTCGCTTTCTCCCACCCCCCCCTTTCCCTTCTTTTTTCCTTTTCTTTGCATTATTCCCACTGGCTACTTTTTTTTTCGCTTCGCCTTTTCCTTTTCCTTGCATTATTCCCACTACCTTCTCTTTTTTTTTTTTTAAATCTTTTCTATTTTCTCCTTCAGTCCCTTCCATTTTCCTCCTTTTTTTTCCACCTCTTTTTCACTTTCTCGTCCAGAGATATAATTCTTGTTCCTTTTTTCTTTCATTTAAATTCCCTCTCTGAATTCACTCGTGGAGCCAGAGATATAATGCGTGTTCCTTTTCCTTCTTTTCATCTCCTTTCTTCTTCTCACACTTCCATCTCCTTCCTCATTTTCCTTTTTCTACTCTTCATCCTCTTTCCCTTCTCTCTGGCCTTTCCCTCCTGCTTCTCTTCTTTTTTCCCTTCTCCTCTCCCTCTTTTCCCTCCTTCTTCTCTTCCTCTTTTCCTTAATTCTTCTCTTCCTCTATTCTCATTCACTCCCTCCTCTTTTGCCTCCATTTACTCTTCCTCTATTCTCCTTCTTATCCTACCCCCCCCCCCCTCCCTTTCTCTTCCACTATTCTCATTCATCCCCTCCTCTTTTTTCCTCCTTCTCTTCCCCTATTCTCATTTTGTTTCTTCCTCCTCCTTCTCTCCCTTTATTTCTCCTTCATTCCCTCTTCATTTTCCCCCATTTCTTCCTCCTCTTTTTCCTCACGCCCATGTCAACCTCCTTCTCCCAACAGAGACCAGCGGAGCCAAAGACCTAATGGAGGTAGCGGCCCGTGTGCATGGCCACGTGAATGAGAGTCTCTTCATCTATGTGCATTGCCCCCACTCTTTTTTATCTCTGAAGAAAGAGGTTGAAAGAAGTTGTTTTCACTCCTCAACCTATTTCACCAACAGAGACCAGCGGAGCCAAAGACCTAATGGAGGTAGCGGCCCGTGTGCATGGCCACGTGAATGAGAGTCTCTTCATCTATGCCATTTCTTTTGTTATTCTGAGAAAGAAGGTTGGTTTTTATCCTCTTTTTTTTTCCTTTTTTGAATTATATTCGTGTATACTTTGTTGACTTTTTGATTCTTCCATCCTTTTTCGTTTTTTGTTTTCATTTTTTCTTTTTTTATTATTATTATTCTTTTCGTGTTTGCAAAGAAAATCAGTTTCCATTTTTTGTGTTTTATTCTTGTTGACTTCATGTTTTTTTGTTTTTTTTTATCTAAAGGTAGAAGTTGGGCTTCCATTAAAGGTAGAATTGGGCTAAAGGATAGAAGTTTTATTTCCATTTTATTATATTATTAATATAATTATATATATAATATATAATAATATATAATATCATTATTTTGTATATATATATATATATATATATATATATATATATATATATATATATTCTTTTTTTTTAATATTTTTAATCTTTCCTCTGTCCATTACCTGACAAAAGAAATGTTTTTCTTTTAATATTTATTAGTTTGGTTTTCCCCTGTCAATTTCTGACAAAAGAAATGTTCTTTGACATTTTTACACGAGCGCGCTGTTTAATGTTGTCCTTTCCCATTTTTTTATTCTCATTATTAATTTTTCACGAGCGCGCTTACAAATACATTAACTTTTTCTGAAGTTATAATTCCTTCAATGTTATTATCATTATTATTATTTTACAAATACGATTAACTTTTTTGAAGTTATAATTCAACAATGTATTCAAAAATCCTTTAAAAAGCATGAACCATAACAACTTTTATTCATGTACAGTTGCTGTTTCCATCCTTTTTCGTGCTGCTCCAAACCTCTAAAAACATTAACATAACAACTTTCCCTTCCTAATCAAAATCCTCTAAAAACATGAACATAACAACTTATTATCATGTACAGTATTTTCATCCTTTTATTTTCTTCTTATTTTGTTTCATATAAAAAAAATCCTAGGGGTAAACCTAATACCAAATTATTCTGAATAAGACACTACCTGAGACAATGTCATGTGACGGCCTTTCACTCGCCTTCGCCAGGAGCTCCAGTCCGTTCGCTTGCCGAGTTTTGTGGAGGTGTTCCCGTCGCGGTTCGTCCCCCAGGAGACGCTGGCGAAGGCGCAGATCAGGATAAACAGAATGGATCCTAATCAGGGTTCCTTTTTATTTCTTTTGATTTTTTTACTCATATAAAAAAAAATCCTAGGGATAAACCTAATACCAAATTATTCTGAATAAGACACTACCTGAGACAATGTCATGTAACGGCCTTTCACTCGCCTTCGCCATGAGCCCATCCGTTCGCCTGCCGATTTTGTGAAGTGTTCCCTCGCGTATCGTCCACCCTGGTAGACGCTGGCGAAGGCGCAGATCAGGATAACATAATGGATCCTAATCAGGTACGTGTATAAAAAATCCTAGGGATAAACCTAATACCAAATTATTCTGAATAAGACACTACCTGAGACAATGTCATGTGACGGCCTTTCACTCGCCTTCGCCAGGAGCTCCAGTCCGTTCGCTTGCCGAGTTTTGTGGAGGTGTTCCCGTCGCGGTTCGTCCCCCAGGAGACGCTGGCGAAGGCGCAGATCAGGATAAACAGAATGGATCCTAATCAGGTACGTGGTTGATACTTCTGATTTTGACATTACTAGTGTCATTGTTTCTATTTTTTTAATTATTAAGATGATGGTGATGGTAGTGGTGGTGGTGATAGTAATGACGATGAGGATAACTCGTAGCATTACCCAACAAGATGGTGTGTGGCGCCTCTCACACGTTTCGTTTCACAATCTCTCCCCAGCGCGAACCCGTGATTGTAGAGCACGGACTGGAGTTCTCTGGCACGCACCTCAAGCCAGAGCACAGGCTCTCTTACTGGAGGGAGGACTATGGCCTCAGTGTTCACCATTGGCACTGGCACCTGATCTACCCGGTTGGCATGGGCGTTGATCGCGACCGGAAGGGAGAACTGTTTTACTACATGCATCAGCAGTTGATTGCCAGGTGAGAGGAGCTTTTGAAAATCAGTTCATGGAAGAATGGAATCAGAAATGCGGGTCACGTCAGTCGCTTGTCGCTGAGATGTTTTGTATTACTTTTTTTAAGATGATGGTGATGGTAGTGGTGGTGTGATAGTATGACGAGAGGAAAACTCGTAGCATTACTCCCCAACAAGATGGTGTGGTGCGCCCTCTCCATCACGTTTTCGTTTCACAATCTCTCCCCAGCGCGAACCCGTGATTGTAGAGCACGGACTGGAGTTCTCTGGCACGCACCTCAAGCCAGAGCACAGGCTCTCTTACTGGAGGGAGGACTATGGCCTCAGTGTCCACCATTGGCACTGGCACCTGATCTACCCGGTTGGCATGGGCGTTGATCGCGACCGGAAGGGAGAACTGTTTTACTACATGCATCAGCAGTTGATTGCCAGGTGAGAGGAGCTTTTTGGAAACTCAGTTTCAAGAAGAATGGAATCAGAAATGCGGGTCACGTCAGTCGCTTGTCGCTGAGATGTTCATGCGATTCATCGATTTTGTTTTTGTTAAAAACCATAATGTTCAAAAGAAATATTTTCGCTTCAGTTTAGGGAATTTAAACAACATGCAAAGTTGTCAAAAGAAATGTTTTCGCATCAGTTAAACAACCAAAGTTCAAAAGAATATTTTCGCATCAGTTTAGGAATTTCCTGTGTTAGTGCATGACTTTCGTATGTCATGCGATCTATATTTCCGATTTGTGGTTAACCATGATATTTAGCAATATACATGTATATATGTACATATATATATATATATATATATATATATATATATATATATATATATATATATATATCTCCGTGAGTATTTAAGAACGATATTTCCTAACTTCCCTTCCCTACACCACACGACTCTAACAATCTACCATACCCGTTTAGTAGCATCCATCTCACGAGCTCATTCGCCGCCCACTACCAGGTACGACTTGGAGCGTCTCAGCCTGGGCCTCCCGCGAGTGGAGAAGCTAGACAACTGGCGAGTTCCCATCGAGGACGGGTACTTCCCCAAACTCACCATCAGCAACACCGGAAGGGCTTGGGGGACGCGGCAGGATAACACGCTGCCAAAGGTAGAGAGTGGGGGGGGTGGGGGAGGTTGTTTGAATGACAGGCTGATACAGTTTAGCTGGATTTGCTGTTGCTTGAGGTTTAATGGATATTAGTAGTATTGATCTAAGTTTGTGTATATGGAAGATATTGTTAGAATACTTATGATTAAAGCAATCACAATGATGATAATTACGTGAGAAAATGTAATAAAGAGTAGATCAAATGATGCTAATGATGGTAATGATAATTATAATAACAATACCAAAAACTCCTCCACCAACAATAATAACCATGATGATAAAGCCATTCCCCCCCCCCCCCCCCGGCAGGACTTCCGACGCAGGGAGATCGGGGAGTTTGTGGACATCACTGACTTGGAAATATGGCGATCTCGACTCCTGGATGCTATTCATCAGGGCTTCATGGTTGACGTGTGTTTCCCATATTATCATTTTCTTGTTTATTTTTTTTTTTCTCTGTAACTTATGTTTGGATTAGTGAGAAAACGAAGACTACAGTAATGCTTAATCGCCTGTGTATCCACGTACTTCGCTGTTGCATACGACTTCACAAACACAGTGTTATATAATGACCTTATATATTGAAAACATAATCAACCCCCGAAATGGCTTTCCGCCACGCACACCAACATCCTTCCATAACACACGACGGCGCAGGGACTCTAACACCAAATCTTAACACCGCAGCGCAAGGGCAACAAAGTTCCAATTCGAGATGACGTCACTAGCGGTCAGCGAGGAATAGACATCTTGGCTGAGGCGCTGGAGGCTGATGAGGATCTCAGCATCAACTACCCTTTCTACGGCAGCCTGCACAACTTCGGCCACGACATCCTGGCCTTTTCGCACGATCCTGACAACGCTCACAAGGTGCTCGCGAGAAAGAGGGAGTGGGAGTGGGAGTGGGGGGAGGGATGGGAGTGGGAGGGAGGGATGGGAGTAGGGGGAGGGATGAGAGTGGGACTGGGGGGAAGGTGTGGGACTGGGGGAAGGGAGTGGGAGTGGGGGATGGAAAAGGGCGGAGGATAGGGAGTAAAGGGGAAAAGGAGAGGGCGGAGTAAGGAGAGAGGGAGTGGGAGTGGGAAGGCGAGAGAGAGGGAGAGGAAGAAGAAGTGGGAGTCAGAGCTAGAGGGAGAGGGAGTGGGAATGGAAGTCTCGGGTTGAAGAGGAGAAGGGAGGGACAGACAGAGGGAAGGGGAAGAGAAAAGGAAGGGAAGGGTAGGAAAAGACAATTAGGAGAGCGAGAAAACGCTAAAAGAAAAAGGGAAGGAAAGTAAATAGAGAAGGAGAGAAAGCGAGAATAAAAATCACAATTAGACACAATCAAAAACACGATTTGAATTACTCGAAAGATAGGACGCAACAAATGACCTGATTTTTCTCTCATTCGCAGGAGGAGATGGGCGTTATCGGAGACGTCGGAATATCAGTGAAAGACCCGGCGTTTTACCGCCTGCACAAGCTCGTGGATGACTTGTTCCAGGAGTACAAGCTGACGCAGCCGCCGTACAGTGAAGAGGAGGTAAGTCTTGGTAATCACTGTCATCAGATGCTGGTTAGTATCACAACTAAGGGCTTTCTATTCTTACCATCAAATGATTGTTATTTTATTATCAAATTACAGTTATTCTTACTATGTTTTTTTTCTTCTTACTATGCGTTATTACACTCATCACCCGTCCATACTTGCTTCCGGACACGAACTTACCTATCCCCAACAGTCCCTGCGGAGGAATCCAAAAACTATGCGAAAGTAAACGTATCTTAATTGTTAAAATATACTTTCATAATTCCATCACAGCTTTCCCTGCCTGGCATTACGATCGAGAAGGCAGGCGTGGTGCGAGACAACGAGGCTGACGTCCTCCACACCGGCTGGAGGAAGAGGGAGTTCGAGGCCAGCCGCGGCATCGAGTTCAGTGGGATGCCTGTGATTCTGCGCCTCACGCACATCGACCACGAGCCCTTCGACTATCGTCTGCAGGCCAGTTGCGTTTCGTTTAGGTTTATGTGTAAACTAAAATCCTTTGGGGTGCTAGAGTTGAATTGCAGCTCGGAGGTTGCTTAGATTTTTTTTTTCTTTCTTCTAAGTATCCGGTGGAAGCACTGGACAGAAGTGATCAAATTAGAGTTTAGGAATAGGAACAGTTCGAAGCAGCGCCGCAACACTGAAAACAGATAGATCGTTAAATCCAGGACACTTCGGAACCACGCACCATAAAAGATAACGTGATTCCTGCTTGCGCTGCAGGTAAACAACAACCACCGAGGAACGAAGGTAGTGACTGTGCGGATATTTTTGGCCCCGAAGTTCAACGGTCAAGAACAAGAGATGGACTTCATGGAGCAGCGAATCCTCTGGTGTGAAATGGACAAGTTCACTTACGATCGTGAGTTTGGCATTATTCTCTTTAACCTACAATTTCATTTTCTCGACATGATTTCTGAGACTCATTCCATAATTTAAAACTCACATAAATAAAACAAGTACTACATATATTTTCCCTATACGAGGCAGTCAGAGTGTCTTAGAGAGTCTAAAATCTAAAAGCACTAACGTAGCTCGACTTGGGACCCGCAGTAAAACCAGGGAAGAACCACATCGTCAGATCGTCGAAGGAGTCGTCCATCACCAACCTCGAGGAACTGACCTTCGGTGACATCGAAGGCTCTGGGCCCGGAAACTCGAGTGAGTATGGGGGGAGGGAGATAGGGAGAGAGAGAGAGAGAGAGAGAGAGAGAGAGAGAGAGAGAGAGAGAGAGAGAGAGAGAGAGAGAGAGAGAGAGAGAGAGAGAGAGAGAGAGAGAGGGGAGAGGAGCTGAAGGAGAGGAAGGAGGTTGGAGAGAGAGAGAGAGAGATAGAGAGAGAGATAGGGGAGAGGGAGAGAGAGAGAGAGGGAGAGGGAGAGAGAGAGGGGAGAGAGAGAGAGAGAGAGAGGAAAGAGGGAGAGAGAGAGGGGGGGGGAGAGGGAGAGAGAGAGAGAGAAAGAGAGGGAGAGGAAGAGGAAGAGGGAGAGAGAGAGAGAGAGAGAGAGAGAGAGAGAGAGAGAGAGAGAGAGAGAGAGAGAGAGAGAGAGAGAGAGAGAGAGAAAGGGGGATGATACAGAAAAAAGAGAGAAAGAGAGAGAGAGAAAGGGGGGGAGGAGACAGAAAAAGAGAGAAAGAGAGAGAGAGGGGCGAGGGGGGAGGAGGAAACAGAGAGAGAGAACGAGAGGGAGAGAGGGCGAAAGGGAGGGAGAGCGAGAGGGAGGGAAAGCGAGAGCAAGCGAGAGCAAGCGAGAGCAAGCGAGAGAGAGAGAGAGAGAGAGAGAGAGAGAGAGAGAGAGAGAGAGAGAGAGAGAGAGAGAGAGAGAGAAAGAGAGAAAGAGAAGAGAGTGAGAGAGAAAAAGAGAGAGAGACAACGATAGCATGTAAGTAAAGTCCATCTCATATCTCTTTCTTCAGGTGAACAGCTAGCGATCAACTTCTGCGGCTGCGGGTGGCCCCAACACATGCTGCTCCCCCGCGGCCGCCCCGAGGGAATGGTCTTCCAACTCTTCTTCATGCTCACAGACTACGACCAGGACAAAGTGCGTGGTTCATGTGAACATACAAAGGTTGAATATGAATGTTGACATTATTTTAGTTTAAAGTTTTCCCTCTGGATGTTTGTGTATATGTGTGTTTGTGTTTGTATATATATATATATATATATATATATATATATATATATATATATATATATATATATGCATAATACACACACACACACACACACACACACACACACACACACACACACACACACACCACACATACATGCACACAAATAAAAAAAAAATAAAATAAAAAAACAACATAAACACACACACACACAAACTCACATACACGCATCCTGCAAGAGTAGCAAACATAAACATATGTTCCTCTCTTTTCCTCAGGTGTTGAACTCGGGCCAGACGAGACGCTGTGCCAACGGCGTGTCCTTCTGCGGAATACAGGACGCCAAATACCCCGATGCCCGTCCGATGGGCTTCCCGTTCGACCGCCGTCCCGCGCCCGTGCTCAGTGAGATGTCCGACTACGCCCGCCTCGGCAACACTTACCTGCATGACGTCACGATTAAGTTCCTCGGCGAAAAACTAAACTGAGGTGCGCGTCGTGCGGCTGCAGAGGTCGCGTGTATCGGTGTGTCTATTTGTCTGTCAGTTTATATGTCTGTCTGTCTTTCCCCTTCCCTTCCCTCCCCCTCCCCATCCCTCTCCCTCTTTCTCCCTATCTCCCCTTCTCTCTCTCTCTCTCTCTCTCTCTCTCTCTCTCTATATATCTATATATATATATTTATATATATATATATATATATATATATATAGATATGTATGTATATATATATATATATATATATATATATATATATATATATATATATTGTCACAGCAGATCATTGAAGTAAATGATTAATTGCTGAAATAGACGTCTGCCATAACCTATAGTATCCTTTGTATTTATGCAATTATTACTTTTAATTATTACTGTTTAACATCATCTTATACCATTGGCCACATTAATATTTGAACTTTGGGAGAAGAAAGAAAATTATGAATTAATTAAGGAATTGTTAACTAAAGGATGTGGATTTCCAGAAAAGTGTTTTGTAGTAGACTGAGTGTCAGGGCTGGTGGCATCCTGTGCAATTTTATCATTGTGTTTTTGCTGATTATTCTGACATGGTAAGACTGTCTATAAGGCCAGTAAGTCCACTAAGATTGTTATATTTTATATAATATATCTTGGTGTTAGTTAAGGGAATTTATTGTGTTTACATTTGAAAAACCGTTACGGAAGTGTGGGGAGTGTTTGTTTACATATTTGAATAAGGCCGTATGTAAGGACTTATGATTTTAATTTTGAAGGATCTCAGTCACTGAATCATTGTATTTACCTAGAAGTGATTATATTGTTGACAGTTGTGTTACATAGGTATGATCCAACTATTGTTTCTTATTGGAATAATTATCATTTTCTATATTTTCAAATAGGTCTTTTACTTAAGAACAACCTTACTATCATATGTGAAAAATAAGCTACACAATTCTGGCTTATGATCAGTAAGAAAGATAAAGCTGTAACAAATATTTCTAGAGCCCTAGATATCAGTGTAAATTATCACAAGATACCTTGATTTATCAGTGTTGACTCTGATGATAGGGTCCATGGACCTGATGACATGGATTATAACAATATATATGTGATATATATATATATATATATATATATATATACATATATATACATATATATACATACATATATATATATATATATATATATATATATATATATATATATATATATGCATATATATGTTTACATAGATAAATAGATATAGAGATAGATGATTAGACAGGCAGACAGAGAGATTGACATATAGACACACACACACACAAATATATATTTAAGGTCTTCTTAAATTCTTCTTAAAATACCAGGAAAGGATGTCCAGATTTCCTGGTTCTTAAGCGCCGAGGCAAGAAATATCTGTCCAAGCAATGCGAGTGGCATCACTTACAGCACATTGACCCTGAAGAGTATTATGTGTGTTGCTATCAGTATTACTTCAGAGAGCTTTTCACTTCGAGTATATCTCTTTCTTCAGGAACAAGGGACAGTATTTTGAGTGATACTACAGTGGAAGATGTGGAAGACTCATGGTTAAATAAGCACAGGTGTAAGGGTGTGATATCAGGGCCCTGTTGCATTGTTGCACGATATTGAGATTCCAATTTACATATTTTCCACGTGTCTTTTCCTTGGATGGATATAACAGAACAACAGTTTTGGCGGTACTCTTTATCTGTCTTGGTCTGTTATCGTATTAAATTTGTTGTGTAACTTT
>NW_028234417.1:21691942-21694442 GCF_977035675.1 Penaeus japonicus
ACTCCCACACTTTGGGACCGCGAGCTGCGGCGGGAGACGGGGGTGCTGTTAGGGATGTCTACTGCCTGTTTTGTTATTGTTAGTTTTAGTGTCGATGCAATCATTTTAGGAACACACACACACACACACACACACACACACACACACACACACACACATATATATATATATATATATATATATATATATATATATATATATATATATATATATATATATAATATTATATTATAATATATTATATTATATTATATTATATAATATTATATATATCATATATATATTATATATATAATACATACATACATATTTATATATATATATATATATATATATATATATATATATATATATATATATATAATATATATATATATACATAAATATATGTATATATATATATTATATACATTATATATATATATATATATATATATATATATAATACATACATATATATATATATATATTTTTTTTTTTTTTTTTTTTTTTTGAAAAAATGTCTGAGATTATGACAAAAAGAAAACATTTTAATCTGAAAAGGGAAACAGTGATTTCCTCTGGGCTTGTATGATTTCCAGTTACTTGCGTCACTGTCGTCAAGTCCAGGACGTGGCTTTGTTGTTCTGAGTGCTGCTTTCTTTTTCGTGAATAACTGTTTTTTATGTCTTTTAACTTAGTTGTTATAAGCATTGAAGTTATAAATTCAGTAACATTTTTATATAGATATACAAAGAACCTTTACACGTTCATATAGGTATATCCAAAATGCTGATTTGCAATGATGTTAAGCATTGCAAGCACCGAAAAGACAGGCTTGTACTCGCCCGAATGCACACGAACTTACAAAAGGCTTTAGATAATCATTCTTTCTCTCATTTACATATCTAAAAATATATTTTTCTGTATAAATTGCAAGTACAAAAATAATAATATACGCCATGTACATTATATGGGTAATAAACAAAATAACATGAAATAGTATTAAAGTGAGGCTGAATTGTAAACACAGGACAGTGGCGGGAAGCTCTTTTTTCTACAATGATTCATGTTTTAAAAGTGTTAGCTGGCCGGAAAGGTGAGAGAATATAAACAAATTACCAGGGCTCGCTACATCAGGATGTCAACAGATTGTGAGGCGGTGGCGGGTTCACATCACTTTGTTAGAGTTATTACAAATGGGCTGTTTACCCAAACATCGGATAGGACTTGCTTCTTTTATTTGGGAGACGGCACAAGGCGAATAGTTAATACTGACTGTGGTAACGAGTGGTTTGCTGAACCTCTCGTATGACGAGGCGTATGTCACGGCAGATGCGGGGGGCGGGAGACTCGCTAGACGTAGAGGGTCATGTCTGTGACAAGCACCATGGCGAGACCAAGTGGTGAGGTGGACAGAGAGCAGGGCAAGCCAGGTCTTCTTACGTATACCCTGACCTACCCGCCAAGCTATAGATCGGTTTCTGGTCGGCTTTTTTCCTCCGCGTGGATGCGATGCAGGACACCACGTGGTGACCAACACGTCGCTAAGAGGCAACTGAAGTACGTCTCACGCAGATGAATGTTATTTCGAATTTAACCCATGTAATTTACATGCAGCAAATTATCAAAATCTATTTCAATTTACACTTTCACTGCCAAATGCATTTTGTATACTTGAAATGAAAAAAAGAATAGTCATTTAAAATCTGTCGTTCGTTTACGGTCAGTCAGACTAGAGTCTTTTGGTACAAGGTGGTATTTGTATGCTTGCATTACATAATATCAGTGCAAACTGGCATGATTGGATTTTATATGCGAATGTGCAAGGGTTATTTGCAGATCTACTCATATGTATATATTTCACACAAGAATGTATCAAATAGTTTTAATGTTTATTACAAATAACCAATAATATCAAACACGTTGATTTCCAGCCACTCACGAGCCAGTAATGCACTGCTGCCACATAAGGGTAAAACTTGCGATATTTAGTGGACAGATCGGAAAAAAACAGACCATGCTCCTCTAGCAACATTACCTCCGCATTATTTTC
Organism: Penaeus japonicus; assembly: GCF_977035675.1. Taxonomy (NCBI): domain Eukaryota; kingdom Metazoa; phylum Arthropoda; class Malacostraca; order Decapoda; family Penaeidae; genus Penaeus; species Penaeus japonicus. Next base: position 21,693,978 of record NW_028234417.1, read on the forward strand.
CATACCTGTCCTACCTTAAACTGACCCACCTCTTTGTCTTGGACTAAATCGCTTTTTTATCAAATGTATGGTGTATCATCTTTGTATATTGGGTAATGTTTTAGGAGATTGTATAAATGTATGCTCTGTATGCCCTTTCCTCTGTTGCCTTTTAGTCAGCCAGTTGACTAGTTTCTCTTAATGGTGGCTACGTGATAACTTTAGGTGCCAATTTTCAGTTTTGATCTTCACCTGAGCTTCATATTATTCAAATGCGCCAGACTTCTTATGGGAGATGTGGATAGTTGGGTAACACACTACCAAATATGATAAAAAAAAAGTCTATGTAGTAAAGTTCTCCTCTACTATGACGAGAAATTCTTCTAGATTCACCTGCGCAGACGCCGCCGAATCCCAAATAAAGTAGGTAATTCAGCGAGAGATGCAACTCCTCTCATTCGGAGTAAACGCAGTCTCAATCTTCTG
>NW_028234417.1:21741942-21749442 GCF_977035675.1 Penaeus japonicus
GGCTGAGCGAGAGGTGGTCCTGCAAGGGAAAAAATAGTCCGCCAGTATTTGAAAGCCCGTGCACTATCGTGAGCGCACAAGAGCGGATGGGGAACAGAACAGGGGCTATTTTGTTACTATTATTAGTGAGAGAAGGGCTATTGTTATAAAAGATCACAAAAGTTTCAGCAGAACTTCAGAAATTCAAGGACAAGAGGAAGAAAAATATGGATACTGGATATCTGATAAACACTGCAACCCAAAAAATGTTGATAGCGATGAGATCTCCTGTTTGTTTTGGTTGGCCGCACGTTTAGTTGTAACTATGTTAATATTTGTTTTTATCGACTCTAATGATTCGTTTTTGTATATTTAGCTTATTTTGATATCTTGTTTCGCCAATTTGCATGTGTTCCGTATCGTATTGTTTTATTGCATTACTTAGCTTGTTTTAACCAGGTCATTTTGTATTTTTGTATTTCTTCTAATATTTTGTAATTATTTTGCGACTTCGTAGCATTTTATTTCCCGCTGCGTTGCCTTGTTGTGTATCCCTCCGCACAGAAACCGCCTTGTGGCGCGGACGCTCGAACTCCTTCCTCGAATGAGCCCGCTCTGGATCTGGCCAGTCTCTTCCTCCCGTTGAGGTAGCCTTCCATCGGCGGGTTCTCTGGGGAGGGATGACTAAGTGTTCCTAGGTGCCGATCTAGTAGGTGGGGCTGCACCCCCCTTTGGTCCTCCCCCCAGGGGGCTCACACCTACCCACGTGTTTGCCGTGCGTGGCGCCCCTGTGGGCTGGAAAACGGGATTCCTGGAGGATGAGCAATGCCGTGTATGAGTATGCCCTGCGGCTAGCAACACGCCTCTTTGGTCCTCTATTCCTGCAAGACGGGTGGCCTGTTCTCAACACGGTTAGGTCAATCGGCTGGTCTCTCTTTTGAGCTAGGCTAGGGTCAAGCAGCCCCTGTCTTGCAGGCAATCGCATGGTCTTGCAAGTGAAATCAACACGAGCGAAGCGGGGGTTGCGTATATCCTCCCATCACCCCTGTGGCTTCTGAGCACAGCCTCAGTACACAGCTTCCCCTTGTTGGGCGTGGGGGGATGAACTGAAGCGCTCTTACATGGCAACACAAAAAAAAAAATAAATAAATAAATAAAAAAAACTCAGACTGACAATCCCGTTGACGAACTCGGCACGAAGTTGACCAAGGCTGTCACCTTGGAGCCTTTCAAGGTCCTCTGGCGTCGGTCCAGACGAAGAGTCAAAACAAAAATGGAAGCAGGTAGGACCCTCCAACCCTGCTGGCCTCACTGCCAAATCCCAGGCGTCGGTTCGGAGGACAGGCAACAAGCGGCCTCGGCCAGCTACAGACTCAGAGGGCGAGTCTGTAGCCCCAAGTCGGTTCCCCCTAAACCATAAGGATTCGACAATGCTTACCAGATAGTACGGGCTCTGGAAAACCAGAGACAGTGCCGTCTGACGATTAGAATTGCCAGAGACAATGGAATGATAATCGTACCGAGGGACCAAGCCACTCTCACCTTCCTCCAGAAGACAGACAAGCTCCTGGATGGGCGGAAGGTGAGCCTGTCGGCTCTGACTCCCGAAAAGAGGAAGTCCAAGATGGTGCTTCTTGGCTTCCCTCTGATGTATGACCTTGAGGTCATCAGGTCTCATCCCAAGGTGGTGGGAGCTTCCCGGCTCTCCAAAAGGAAGCACCCAACAAGGCAAGTCCTGGTCACTTTGAAGGGAGCCCTAGTTGCGTCCTTAGACGCAATTGGGCAATTGGGGCTCCTACAGCCACAGGACATACGTTTCTGACCCGCTCCGCTGATTCACGTGCCAGAAGTACGGGCACCACCAGGCCACTTGCTCTGCAAAGCCAAAGTGTGGTGTCTGTAGTCAGGCACACAGTACGGAGGTGTGCCTCAAAGCACACAAGGAGGGCAAGTGGGACACCACTGCAAAGTGCCCCAACTACCACAAAAAGCACCACGCTTGGAGCCTCGGCTGTTCCGTGAGGAAGGAAGAGGCTCTTAGCGGCAATAGGTCGTTGCAAAGCGACCAGACTTTGTTCCCGCCCCTCCAGGCACTTATGTCTGGGGGCAGAGTAAAGGGTAAAGGCTCCCCCCCTCCCAAGAGGAAGGACGCACCGCCCAAAGAGAAACCACCACTGGACACCTCCAACACAAAGGAGCTTCCAGTTCTGGTGGAAATTCCAAGACGGAAGCAGACCCGGAAGGGGTCTGGGAACACCACAAAGTCTAACCCAAGAACATTAAGACCAACTCTGTTTACAGAGAAGGACTTGACGCTCCTGCTGACGACAGTCGTCACAGCAGTTGCAACAGCATTGGGGAGGACCAGTGAGGAGACGGAGAAGGCAATCAAGGTAGCCATGATGGAAATAACTCAGACTGTCGCTGCTCTGAAGGAGAGGGAGATGAGTCCTATGGCCTCAAAACCCACTCCAACTCAAGGCGAGAAACCTCTCCCCACAAACCCCCAGGGCAAGACTTGCGGCCAAGACCACACTGGCAGATCTTGTACCCAAACCCCTAAGGGTGAGGAAGCCACGACCATCCAGAATGAAGGTCAAGGCGACCAAGGGTTCTCCACCTCCCAGGAGACCCAGTCCTGACGACAGTCACGAGTCGAGTGAGGAAATCACGGTCAGTGAGGAACTCACCAGGGAGTTGTCAGACTCTGAAATGTCTGATGTTACCTACACTGGGGCGTCCAATGATGTCGATGGCGTTGACGACACAGACTTAATGGACTCAGATTAGCAGAATGGCTTCTAATCTAAGCATACTGCAGTGGAGTATCAACAGCTTTTCTTCAAGAAATGCCCTTCTCCATGCGATCGTGCGATCTCGGAACATTGATGTTGTCATGCTCCAGGAGACCCTAACGGGAATCTGTTCACTTCTCTGGATATCATCCCTTTGTGTTGCCGAGTACGCAAGGCACCAGAGATTACCCTTGTCAAGTCGACTATCCCCTGCTCCTTGATTGTCGATCCTGTGCAGTGTGGAGAGGGCGTCGAATTCCTTGCCGTTGAGATCCATTTGGCTGGAGGAGCTTAGATATTAGTGAAGTCTGTGCTGCTGCAGCACACGAGCCAATTCTCATAGGGAACGACTCCAACGCCCACCACCCCATCTTGGCTCCCACTTGGAGTCGTGATGAAGCTGGATACCACATCAGACGGGCCACAAATCGCTCAGCCCCAAGAAAGACCCACCATGACCCGCAGTCAGAGACGGAGACTGGCACTCGAGTTCTCTGCCAGAACAAGTAGTGGCGGTCTACCAGCAGAGTTGAGGGCATACCAAGAGGAATTGCTTCCAGGCAGGCATACCCTCATCAGAGAAAAGGAGGTCGAGCCTGATAATGCACATGCCATGTTCTCTCTGAGAGAATTATGGCGGACATACAAGACCAGTTCCCGGTCAGCCCTGGGTTGTGACGGGATCTCCTACCCCATCATTTCCCACCTAGGACTTGAAGGTGAGCTTGCATTCCTGGGAGACTTCCTCGCTACCACAGTGCTGGAAGAGGGCTGACATAGTTCCCATCCCTAAACCAAAGGAGCGGGAATGGTACCGTCCCATCTCTCTACTCAGCTGTCTGGGAAAGACGGCAGAGAGAATGGTACTGAACCGAACCGGCTCCAATGGAAGTTGGGACCTCCACATGAACACCTACATGGATTCACAAGGGGTAAGAGCACTGCTCACAGCCTGGCCACCTTACTGAGCACTGTCAGCAACAGCAGCGCTGTCATTGTCTTCCTGGACCTGGAGAAGGCTTTTGAACTGGCGAACCCACTCGCCATTCAGGAGATCCTGATCTGCAAGGGAATCAAAGGCAGACTGCTTGCCTGGATTGGTGACTATTTTCAGAATAAAACTGCCAGAGTGAAGTTCCAAGAATGGCACTCCACAAGGGGGTGTCCTTAGCCCGGCTATGTTAAACACTCTCATGTTAAGCAACCTCGACATTCCACCCCCAGAGGAGCGCAAGATCATTTCTTATGCAGATGATTTTCCAATTATCTCTGCTGGGAGACGAAATGAGAACCTAACAAGAAAGGCCCAGCATTGTCTGGAACTAATGTCTGAGGGAAGCTGCAGAGTCGGGCTTAAGATATCAGCAGCCAAATCGAAGGCAATGGCACTGAAACACGATGTCCGCGACCAAAGACTGCGAGTCCAGAGGTTAGAACTAGAGTGGGTTCACGTCTTCCAATACTTGGGGGTATGGGTTGACGAGAAACTCACCTTCCGCTCTGAGATTAAATATCTCCTAGACTGGACTAAGGCAACCATGTACTAAGATCCTTCTATGTGCACGCTGTCCATCCCATTGTGGACTACAACGCCGTCGCCCTGATTACGGTTAAGCCTGTACTCGGGAAAAGGCTTGACATCATGCAAAACGAGGCCGCCAGGGTCATTCTGGGTGCCCCTGCGTGGACTAAGGTCATCAACCTCCTCTTGGAAGCCAATCTTTTCCCCCTGGACACCCGGATCGATCAGATGGCAGCCCAGTTCTTTGCCAAAGTTTACAGTCCCCGCTGGGCTCGCAGCTAAGACAGAAAGTGCAACGTCAGCTTGCACAGGACCACGAATTTTTTGCTAACAACACCTGGCTGTATCACAGCCAGGATGCTGAAACGCTTTGAGCTTAAGGAGACACTACTGGTTAAGGGCATGGACCTCCCCCACCTTGACTATGTCACAGCCCCGCTGTGGGCACGATCCTTGAAGAGTTTTCTGTCATGAGCCTATCAAGGAGAAAGACACAGTACTCACCGTCTCTTTTAAGGGATGAGGCGGAGAGGAATATTGCAGCAATCACTCCGCTGGGTAGTAAAACCTATTTCACGGATGGTTCTGTAGACCCCATCACCCGCACTACAGGCGCCGATTTTGCAGCAAGGGGTATAACGAGGGCTATGCGGGTATCTGACAATGCCTCCTCGCTCCAAGCAGAGGCAGTCGCTATTATGGGAGCCCTAGCCCATGCAGCCCAGACGGACGGGCATGTTGTCATACTTACAGATTCTAGGGCCGCCATTGACAGCCTACAACAAAACACGCCCCATGATAACGTTTATCTTCTGATCACGATTCTCACCATTGCTCAGAGAATCCTGGATCAGGGTAGACACATTGTCATCAACTGGATTCCGAGCCATGTTGGTCTCGAGGGGAACAACTTAGCTCACAGGTTGGCAGAGGAAGGCAGGAAGAAACCCTTGAGTGATCTTGTGGTGCATCCTAGCCGGGAACTGCTAAGGCGTAAAACGATGGCTGCAGGGCAATCATTCCCTTCTAATAAGAAGAGAATGATTGGTGCGTGTAGCATTCGAGAGAGTAGTTTTAGCCCGTTGCAGACTGGAATAGCTTTGCTTGACTGACTTTCAGGACTCTCATTTACTCGTTATGATACTAGACCCACATTTGTGTTCATTTTTGTGTGTGTGGTTTGCTATCTTGTGAGACATGTATACCACCAGACTGTTTGTCAAAATTGTAGTTTATCAAAATTGTATCGGTTCATTTTGTTCTTTATACTCAGTGTCATAGAAGTACTATAGTTTTAATGAAGACCAAAGAACAATTTTACTTACTCGTATGTGAGTAATTTCGTAATCAAATACGAGGGAAATAAAAAACCCTAATGAAAATAAATAAGAGATGGGGAAGAGGATGGAGACCATCCTGGCGCATGGACGCTGCACATGGTCTGGATTAACTTTCTCTTCTCCTTCGGCCTACACATCCTGCCTTCCCGGTACTTTTGAGCCGGATGTCGGAATCTTGCTGCGTGTCATCTATCTCTAAAGATGCTGCTTGATAGAGACTGTGGAAGGCCGACCTTCAAGATTTAGTTTCTTGCTGCTTACAAGAGAGATTGTTGCCATGTATGTTTAGGATTTTACATCAAACTTATTTCGTTGAATGTTAAGTAAATTATATTAATTGCAATTGCAATTGATATCAGTCACATAAAAGAGTTATTGCTTATAGTATAATCGAGAAACAGTGATCCACTCTCCCCAAACGTCAAATATGCCATAATGACCACTGACGTCAAGCCACCCGTCCACAACGCCCGTTGTATTCTGAGATGAAATAGGATCACAGTGAGAATGACCACATTGCATAACAGACAGGTCGGAAATCCAGTCCGTGAGCGTTTGCTGTCTGTAACTGATATAGATCTAGATTCAAAGTATAAGCCTGATGCAATTTTACCTGTTGCCACTCTGCCTTATTTTGCCTGATGCTGACTTACCAGTCCTCGATGATGAAAGGATTCTGGGTAAACTACGGATTATCTTGACGCCTTTCAAGATTTCAGATTTGACCAAACACTTGTATTCGCTAGTTCTGCCAGATTATGAGGAAGTCAAGGCATTTATGTCCACCTTAGACTGTCACAGCGACTTTTGCAACTGCGACTAAGGTGATTCTGCCCAGAACTCACAAACCTGTTTGCTTTTTTAGATGTTAATTGTCAGAAGTTATCAATTTTTAAAACATTTTGGATGAACAGGTGAATTTAACATTCAGGGTTATGCTGTAAATAAGCTAGTAGGTTTTAAAGTGAACCCGGTAAATAAGGATGCCCTTCAGATTAGGATGCTGTTAGCTTGGGATACAGCACAATAAGCAAGCGGGGCGGCTAATACCTTGTAGACCAGACAACAGGTGGAAGGAAATTCCATTATATCAGATGCCACAGCAGCCCTTCGGCACGGTAAGAATGTCCTGTGTGTGTAAATAAGAATGTAGGACCTATTGTTCTGGGGGCTTGATCTTATTTGATTATTTGATATTATCTGGTGCTTCAGTATCTAACGTCATTAGGAACGTACAATAGATTATTAAGGTTGTGAAAAAAACATTAATGATATTTGTATTTATTCATATGCATTCAAAATGTATTCATATTTTCATCAAGAATGCATAATTTATGAACTTTGTAATTCATATTTTCTTTGTGATATTTACGAGTGCCCTGATCATATTAATGAGACTAGCGACTTCACAATTTGCTACACACACGCACATGCACACACACACACACACACACATACACACACACATATATATATATATATATATATATATATATATATATATATATGTACATATATATATATGTACATATATATATGTATATATATATATATATATATATATATATATATATATATATATATATATATATATGTATGTATGTATGTATGCATGTATGTATGTATGGCGGGGACAGCAACAGAAGTCTTTGGTCTGAGAAATATGTACATCTTCCCACTATTTATGCGAATGCCAATAGGTCCCGGCATCCCTTATATCACATCTAGCCATCCCGTAAGTCAATCTTCAGGGGAGCCAACATCCCAGATGGAATTCTTGTGGTTTCTTTTGATGCTTCCTTAGAGGAATGAGGTACATTTGCAGTGGCAGAGTGTGTGGTATGAGACGTACTGGTTTTTGAAG
>NW_028234417.1:21779442-21784442 GCF_977035675.1 Penaeus japonicus
AGAGCTTCGAAACAAAAATGAGCCACTCATACTATGTCAGATTTACCGTGTCAATAAAAGGGAAGGGACTTATTACTGACGAATTTTTAAAATCGGAATTCTTCCCTAACCCAGTGAGGGCCTTCTTCAATAGAAACAAGTACAAAACCTGCAACCTGATAAGCAGGATGTTTGACGAAAATGGCTCGTCAGCAGAAACGCGAGATTCATCAGAACACTTTCGAGCATTTACCTTGCACATGCCTGCTGCCTCAGAAATAAAGTAAACGTACTTAACATCATAATAAAACAAAACACTTCGATATTGCAGTAAATACAGAAACCTGGTTTCTATAGTATGCTATTCATATTAGAGACACAATCCAATGCAACACTATAAAGTCCATCAGTCCACCCGCTGACGACCTTGATATATTATGGGTCACGGCTCGGCCTAGATGATTGGCTCGTGATATCAGTGTGCTGGTAATCTGTGGAATAGATTTCCCACCTAGAGCTCCTACTCAAGATACCCTTAGGGAGCACACGTTTTCTCCCTTCAAGCTGAGTATAAAAGTCCCTTTTTCATCATACCAGATGACCTAAACACTTTCCAAACGTGTGAGCTCTTATCTGCATCCAATTGAAAGGAGATTGTGGCCTTCCCAACACCTGGGAAAACACTTTACACAAAATCATAACAAACGGCGAACATTTTTATGAGAGTCCATCTTCCTTCTCGCCCCACTCTTTGTCACTGTTCTGGCTGCCAAAGAGGTATCAGTCACCCACGCAATCAAACGGAGCAAAATTCATACGAAGATTCCAAGATTCAAAAATGCGCGAGTTCGGATCATGAATTACACATCATGACTGAGCTGAGGTTCTCAATGTTCCTGATCCGAATACTAAATGTTAACAATTTTATAGATCAGTCTGGGATCAAGTCGATATATGCTTTCCTTTATACCAGTGACAGTGAATGAACCCGAAAGCGGAACACTCGTTTCTTCGACTACACTGCGACATCCAACCATCAATAAGCCAAGACAGGGAATACTAACAATATAAAAGATCTTATTCTGGCAAGGCAAAAAGCTCATTAAACAAAAAACAGATGCAACAATTTATCTAGCAAAAAATAGTAAGGCAAGAAATAAAACTGGTTAAAAAGAATTCTCATAAACAGATAATTGGTAAGATTGAAGCAAACCCCAAAACTTGGCACTACCCCCTAGATTTCTGTTCAGTCCCTCGCAAGGAGCGAAATCGGGGTCAACTCGCACGTTTTCAGAACGTCACAATTGTGTTTATTTATTTGTTTGTATGTTTCTTGCTAACATTTTGTGTATTTTTCTTCTTCTTCTTCTTTTAAGCTCACTAAAAAAATGAATGAACATGTAATTCATTCTTTTATTTCATACATGCACATTTTTATGTTCCTTTTGTTTCGCTTTAATTACTTTTCATTGTTTGTTATTTCCCTTTACTTTTGCACTTTTAATGTTCGTATTGCATTTTATGGCTTTACTTGTTTAGTTTTTAATTTGAATTTGTGAAACACTACAGTGCAATCATATTAAGGGTATATTTAACGAAAAGAAAATCTGTATCACGCCACACAAATCAGCGAAATAGTCAACTCGCACGAGAACGCTGCTAACATCATTAACAATCATTTTGCAAACATCAACAGGCTACTCCCCCCTCTTCAAACAACCGATCTACCACCATATTCACCCCCTCGCCCCCTCCAAGCAATAGTGAGCGAATACGAGGTATATCAACATCTAAAAAGAATAGCAAAGAGTAAATCTCCTGGCCCTGACGACATCCCTCCAAGATTAATGAGAGGATTTTCTCCCGAGCTTGCCCCCCCCCCCCCTTGGTGACATCTTCAACAGCTCCATCACCGAGGGCGTGGCTCCTGATCTTTGGAAGCGAGCTATAACAGTCCCGATCCCGAGGACTACCCCGCCCACTTCCCTCGACGACCTTCGACCCATTTCTCTTACCCCCATCCCATGTGAGATTCTTGAGAGAATAATCGCCAAGCGGATATGGAAGTCACCCTCGCTAATACCAGACTATCATCAGTTTGGGAACATAAAAGGAAGCTTAAACACCCACTACCTGGTCGACCGCAACAATTATGTCGCCGCAAAATTAGATAGGCGACTGGATGTAACCACTGTCACTATCGACCTTCGGAAAGCATTCGTCCTCATCGATCACACCGTCCTGATCGAAAAAAAAGGATTTCCATGGGATTTCACGAGGGCTGCGTGAAATGGATTTATTCCTTCATCAACCTTCGCTCCCAGACGATATGAGCGGACGACCAGACTTCTATGACGTCGAACTGCATTGCGGTTAGAGGATTCCCTCATCCATGTATCAGAATGGGCCTCAGCGAACATGCAGAAAAATACCAAGAAATGCATGGAATTCAAATTCAAATTTAATAAATCAGCAGGCTGCGAAGAACCCCTGACAATAAACAACGACCCCTTAGATCACGCCCCTGAGGTGAGTTTGCTAGGAGTAATACTCAGGGAAAGCCTGAAATGGTTCAACAACACCAAGAAAATTATTTCAAAGCGCGGAAGAAAATGTTTGATGTTATCCAAACTCCGATCGTTAGGAGCATCCCCGGAAGACCTACTCCGCACATGGACAACTTTCACAAGACCTGCCTGTGAATACGCAGCCCCACTATGGCATTCGTCCAGCACACACTTTGAAAGCATCAAAATTAGAAGAAAAAAAATACAGAAAAGAACTCTGTGTATTATTCTTAGAACTAACTCCACTACATATACGGAGGCGCTTAACGAACTAAACATCAACTCCCCACAAGAGAAGAGAAAATATTTAACGGGAAATTTTGCAAACTGCATACTAACATCCGCGAGACACCGAGACCTTCCAGACTTCCGTCAGTCCGGAAACACCGCGATGGTGTTTATGCGAAAATATGTGAGCCGGTGTTTGATACAACCAGATGTTATGTCTACTCTCCATTACCGTATTAGACATTCAAATTCTATTGCTGCAAAGTGACAATTTTATTAATGTAACAACCGTTTTACTCACTAAACCATTTATTGTTATTATTATTATTATTATTATTACACATATATTCATACATACATGATAAGGGTGAATATGATTACCAGATCCTGATTTTGATAATGATATCAATGCTAGTTACGATAATTATGATGATTATACTAATGGTAAACATACTAATAATAGAATAACAATGATTATAATAATGATAGCGTATACTACATGCCAATTCGACAAAGAACACTCAAAGGTTCACAGTTATCAAGATCAGAGAAGATAAATAAATAAAAAATAAAAAAATAAAAAATCTTTCCGCTGTTATTAGACCGTTGCTCACTATTAGCAAAAAAAATCATATCTTGAGCACCAGTGATCGGTGTGCAATAGTATCTGGAGATGATGCAAAAAGCTTGTCTGTTAGGAGCCGAAAGGAACATTAGCAGAGCGTTGACATCAATACCACTCCCTGAATCAGAAAATGCCAAGTCATCACTGATGAACGGATGTGACCCGATATGAACACCTTACGGTCCAATGGTGAGAAAAGATAATAATAATGGTAATAGTGATGATAATGATTTTGATGAATGCAATGATAATTATGATAATGATAGTTAAGATAATACCGATAATGATTAGAATAATCCTAACATTATTGATGATAACAGTAATGATAATAGGAATGACATCACAAGTTACTATTATATATATGCTGAGTGCAAGTATTGTTAATGATAATGATACTGACGGTAATGATTAAGATGATAACGGCTATTACCATCATTGTGATAATGATTATGATAACACTATGAATAACAATAATGATGACAATGATGTTGATAATAATAATGAGGATGATAGTAAGATGATACTACAGTTGCTGATTATGATAATAGTAATGATAAGGTCAATGATAATTGTAAAAATGATAAAAAGAATTATGATGATAGTAATGAGAATGCTGATAATGATGATAAGAATGATAATAATAATAAGAATGATAATAAAACAAATAATGCTATGATAACAGTAATAAAGGTAATGAGAGTTGTAATGATCGTAATAATAAAGACAATAAGTAATGATGATTAATTATGAACATCATTGTCATAATGATGGTAATGATAATGACTATAATTTTACCGATGATAATGATTGTCTTCATGATAATAGCAATAAGAATGATAAGAATATAAATGAAGATAAATGTAATAACAAATATATTACAAATAATACAAATTATGATAACAGCAATAAGACTGATAATGATCATGATGATGATATTGACGATTGCAGAGCGTCTCGGGAAGATACCTGCAATTTGCACCTCATCGAAGGCACACCTGGCATTCCAGAGGTCATCCAGCGGTCCGAGGGGGTCAGATATGTGCCTTTGCGTAACGATAATCCTTTTCCTTACCGTTGTATATCAGGTATATCAGGGTCACTGCAGGTCAGCCACGCATTTGTTTATACAATGTAAGTGTACACATGTTTCACGGAGACTTGGCCAGATGACCTACCTTGCCCTACGTCCCTGATGACACATGGGTCAAAAGCATGGACTCACGAGCTCAAGGGAGGAGAGTGAAGAGGTCAAGCAAGACAGGTCGAGTGAGGACAGAAGTCTGTCACTGAACGTTTGTGTTGTGACAAGCAGCCGTATACTTGGACATTTTCTGCGTGTCGTGGACATGTCATGTTCATGTTGTGTCCATGTCGTGTTCATGTCACGAATGCGGTATTCTAGTATGCAAAAGCATGGCACGTTTGTGTCAGCTGCTTCAGGTTTACCAACCGTTCCAAAGTTAACATGTTTCAAATGAAAGGCACTGTCCAAACGACAAATTCACAAGAGAAACTACAATCATAAGTAGCACTAACAAAATATAGTATAGTTTTGGTATGAATCAGTCGTTGTACTTGTTCCTAATTAAAGAATTGACAAC
>NW_028234417.1:21801942-21806942 GCF_977035675.1 Penaeus japonicus
TGTGTGTGTGTGTGTGTGTGCATGCATGCGTGCGAGCGTGCGTGCGAGCGTGCGTATGCGTGTATTTGAATATTCTTGTATATGTATTTATTCATACAGCATTATATAACAAAAGATAAGTATATCTAAAAATATTCGTGATAAAAGTGTCATAAAATAATCCAAAAGTCCAATCAGCGCAGGTACCCGTGACGACTTCAAAACAACCACGTATCAAGAGAATCTACGGACCTTCAAACCCTATCTCTCAACAGCCACAACTGTGCGCATGGGGGGGGGGGATGAAGGTTCGTGGGGAGAGTATGCATCACCTAGAATATCATTTCAAAGCTTAAAAAGTAATGCTTCGCGGTAGCCTAGATCAAAGTTGCATAGTAATCTAATTATCTGTATAAAAAGTAAGCCTACGACTAATGTCCTACTTAAAGCTTTTCAGAATAGAAATAAATGCTTTCATGTGTTGAGAAAGTGTCAGACGACGAATTCCTGAGGTAAGAGAACAGAGTGTCATGTGTCATACGATTACAAGAAGTAATTACAAATAAAACTTAAATAATTTATGCCTGTGAAAAAATGGAATGCCTCGCAAAAAGGATGTATAAATAACGAATTACAGAAAATGAAGCATGTCGGACAATACACTACATACATACATATATACATACAACCACCGTCAAACATACACAAACACACACACTGGGCACAGACACATACACATATGCAATGGATATATGTATGAATGCACTGGACATTAACACACTCAGGATACACTACACCTAAATACAGACATAAACACACACACACACAACGAAAACGAAATGCCCAAAATAGAAGAAATATAACAGTCACACTTCTTTGACGCCTTGAAGAAGAATAACAGTCACACTTCTTTGACGCCTTGAAGAAGAATAACAGTCACACTGCTTTGACGCCTTGAAGAAGAATAACAATCACACTGCTTCGAAGCTTTGATGACTCGAAAGCAGATCCTTGAGGAGGGGACTAGACGAACACCTCACATGCCTTCTTGCTTGAGTTTCTTGAGGTAGTGCAGTGCTTTCGGTCCGCAGCGGTAGACGAGCTGCCTCTCCGACACTGCTTCAAGAGCACCGGTGTTGTAGTGGTACCTGAGAAGGAAAGTTTCCCGGTTATTAGTGAAATATAAATATAAATATAAATATATAAATATATATATATATATATATATATATATATATATATATATATATATATATAATTGAAATAACAATAATGATGGTGGTAGTGATGTTGATGATTATTATAATAGCAATGTATTAATCATTAGCACAACACAGTAGTAACAATAGTTATGATAATAGTAAAGGTAATAACTATAATACACAACACAAGCGTGCACATACATACACACACACATACATACATACGTATATATAGATAGATACATCCATCCATTCATCCATCCATCCATACATGCATATATATATATACATACATACATAATACATATATCTAGATAGATATAGATATATAATATATGGTCCAGCGACCGTACTAAGGTGTTTTATTTGGATAGACTGAGGAAGGAGGTGAGCTTGAGGGTTCACCGTACCGTTCCACATCGCCCAACAACCTAACAGACCCTGCAGCATTGTGGACACTTAACAACACGAAATGTTTGATCAACCTTAGGAGTCCATTGGTGGCCCTCTAGGAACACGGTAAAAAATTCATATTACAAGAGGTACAAGAAACCACGGATGCATGCATGTCACGCGGTTCGAATGGCTGGCGAATCTCCATCAATGTCTATCAACTTGGGCTCATGGACTGATCAGGAGGAACAAGAAACAGCAAATCAGGAATCTTGCTGAAGAGTTCGGAGGCCATTTCTTAGTAGATGACCTTCGTCCTTCCTACCGAGGCCTGAGACAGCTGAATACGAAGCCTTCCTCACAAAAAAAACTTTAGTAGATAGGTCATCTCAGATCCTACTGGAGTACGAGCGCGTTGGCTCAAGTATTTTGAGCAGCTTTTTTCTCAGGTTGAGCCACTGATGGCCCGCTTGGCCGTGTCTAGTGTCGAGATTTTAGTGCTTGATCTTCCCATCAGTGAGGAGCCACCTGCCCTGACAGAAGTTAGGGCAAAGGCAGTCAGGTACCATTCCCCTTTAAGACCTTTAACGTACGTGATCATCCCACCCTAGAAGGAGAAAGGGGGTTACTGGCATTGCAAGGCAAAGCTTTACAGCCGAGGTGCTCGCTGTCGCTCCTGTGAGACGCACTAGAGACAACCTAGTGAGGCGCCACAGACCAGAGCAATCTCGATTCACTCTTACCACATCCAAAAAGACCGCTTCCTTGTCCTTTGAGTCTTTGCAGTTCGCCTGCATGAATTTGCATGGGAAGCTTGCAGCCTGTATCGACCCCAACAAGGTACTTGACTCATTGCATTGTGAATCCCTCTGGGATATCCTGAGACTTGGAAGAATTCTGGCAACAATTGTTGGTTTTATAGCAATCCTTTCCACTGGTACTGAAAGTGCTGTAAAGAGCGGTGGGGGGGGGCAGCTATATCTCTTTCCTGTGAATGTGAGGAGTGAGACAGAGGTCCACATTGGAGCAACACTTTTTAGCGCTTGCATGGACTGGATATTAGGTAGAGTCGTCTTTCTGAGTCTTTAGAGACCCTATGACAGTTCTCAATGCCTTTATATATATATATATATAATATATATATATATATATATATATATATATATATATATATTTTTTTTTTTTTTTTTTTTTTTTTTTTTATTATATAAAAATACTATATATATATTTATATATATATATATAAATATCTCTATTCAATATATATATATATATATTATATATATATATATATTATATATATATATCTATATAATTATATATAATGATATATATCTATATTATATCATATATAATATTTATATATATAGACTATATTATATTATATATATATATTTATATATATATATTATATATATATATATATATATATATATAAGTATGCATGTATACATATATATACATACAGCTGTGTGTGTCTATCTATATATAAATATATATATATATATATACATATATATATATTTATATATATACATATATATATATATACATATATTCACACACACACACAAATTTACACGCATATCCACAAACAAGCATACACACACATACCTATACCCCCTACACACACACTCATAAAACCCCTTCACACAGAAACAAACACACACACACACACACACACAACCCCTCCGCCCTCTTACCTAAGACCCCGAGCGAAGTTGACATACGAGAGGTTCGGCTTGCCGGACCTCGCGCCCCACATCCTAGCTATCGCGTCGGGCTGCGTGAGGCGGAAGGTCGCGACATCCTCATCCTCCCAGCGGATCACCGAAGGATTCGTTCGGGAGTCGGCCAGGAGGCGGACGAGGAACTCCCAGCTCTTTGGTCCGCGTTCTAGAAGGAAGGAAAGGGAGGGGGGGAGGGGGGTTAGTGTTGTTTTGTTTTTCATTAACATTGTTGTTGTTGGTGGTGGTGGTGGTGGTGGTGGTTTCATTTTCACTTTCAGTATCGTTGTTGTTTGTATTATCATTATCATCATTATCAGTATCATTGTTATTATCATTATTGTTATCATGATCATTGTTATTATTATTATTGTTATCATGATCATTGTTATCATTGCTTTTAACACCATAATTGCTTTTAGCATTATTATAATTTTTATCATTATTATTGTTTTTATTATTATTATTAATTTTATCATCTTTATCGCCATTATCGTTATAATTATTTTTTGATAATCATCATCATTATCATTATTATCATTATGATTAAAATAATAATGACACTGATAATGATATTGATGATAATGATAAAAAGAATTATCATGATATCAGTATTACTATTGTAATTATTATCATTACCATCATCATCATTATTCTTGTTATTATCAGTACTATCACTATCATTATCCTTGTAATTAGTCATAACAAAGTAATCATTATCACGATATAGATAACAACTACGATCAATACCATTATTATTGGAAGGCGTACCAGTAGAAATGTAATTATCCATTGATACGTCATTAACATTGTTGATGATACTACTACTATTGCTACTATCAACCTACTCATTCTTCATCATTGTCATTATGAAACAGAAAGGTCAAAATTGTATTATTCTTTTGTTATTTGAAAGAAAAGGGAATATCAAGAACACGACACAGAAACAAATAAGAGGCCAAATGCAAAGAAGAAGAATAGGCTAAAGCAGAAGGAAAAACAGGTGAGGAGGGAGGTTAATAATAAAAAAGAAAAAAAGAAAAAAAAAGAGGGAAGAGAGAGGGAGGAGGAAGAGTTTGGAAGATTTCAGTCTATGGACAGTGTAGTGAGTACTGAATGGTGCGTGTATAATAAGCCTTGCAAGTGTTGCCTGCGCTTGAGCAAAGAAGTGCTACGATGGTAGTGTTGCCTGCGCTTGAGCAAAGAAGTGCTACGATGGTAGTGTTGCCTGCGCTTGAGCAAAGAAGTGCTACGATGGTAGTGTTGCCTGCGCTTGAGCAAAGAAGTGTTACGATGGTAGTGTTGCCTGCGCTTGAGCAAAGAAGTGTTACGATGGTAGTGTTGCCTGCACTTCAGCAAAAGAAAGCAGACGACAGTGGTGTGGCTTCTATTTTACAATGCGGTTCTTCTTCGCATATGGCTAGAACTAGAGAGTGCACATAGTAGTGTGTGGTGCGTATGTACAGAGATTATTTGAGTATCTGTTCTTTTGGTAAGTGTGCTTAAGGGTTAAAAGCATAGCTAGTACTCTGAAACGCGATGCTAAACTTGATAGTTGAAGTAGCGAGGGTCTATAGCTAGTTAGTGTAGATTTTCCTGTGTTGCTTTATCTCGAGTTCCATGCTATAGTTGCCTTTGTTGCATGAGTTTAGAAATTAGTAGAACTTGAGCTCACGTGTCCTGAGTTGACAGAGAAGTG
>NW_028234417.1:21836942-21859442 GCF_977035675.1 Penaeus japonicus
TTCTGTAGGGTCCGCCTCATCGCCTCTTGTCTGTTGGCACATCGTCCTTGCACTTGCTTCAGGTATATAATACTCTTCCATGTCCACTATCTTCGTGTTTCTGATGAATCAGACTGACTTGCCGCATTAACATTCAGAGACTACTCAACCGCACACATATAGTCTCTTTTTCTTCCCTTCTACGCTACAAACTGTTCTTGATCCCGCCTTGACGTGTCGGACTGGTAGACGTCTTGCAGTGCGCTACTGTGAGTGAGCGTGACTTGAGGATCAGACGAGAGCGGCGCTTTATGAGGAAGAAAGTCGATGTGTCTCTGTGAGCTAAACGCAGATCTACGACAGCTTACGCTGTGCTATGTAATGTTAATTGAGTCGCTAGTCTCTTAGTTATCTAACAGCCAATAATGGTATCTTCACTTCTGATAGAGATGCACTCCGCACGTCACTCACAGACTCTCTATATCGTGCTTTTCGTTCATACGTGATGATCTCTCTCTAGACGTGTATCTCGATGTGTTGACATGTAGCAGTAGAATCAGTGTGTCACGTCGTGCTGTACTCATCAGATCCTATGTGACTGTGTTTCCGTGTCCCTGTTTCTGTGCCTTGTAATTGTGATCGGCTACGGCTCTCAGTTGTCCTATCTCATGTGTCCTACTCTGATTCCTGTCATGGTATCTCGCTGTCGAGAAGGTCAACAGTATCTGTCAACAGATAAATGGTGTGCTTGTCTGTTGAGACAATACCTCCCATCATCGATGGACTGTGCTACCAGATCTCTCGTCTCGTCATATGTGTAAGACTTTACTCGTATTGCCTCGGCTCTGTGACTGTCTGTCTGTCACTAGTCTTCCAATAAGTAATTAAAGACTCTCAGTAATACTGATGTGTGTGCGCCTTCTCACACTTCATACTGTGTGCATCACTGTGCGTGTGCTCTACCGTTATCCTCTCATCTTAGTTACCGTAGAGTCCGCTGTGTGTTAGCAGAAGTTGAGCTCCATAATAACGCCACTCTGGGTCATACGATTGTCATACTCAGAGTATGTGTCAGCACTCCTTTTGACTGCTAGTCACATTCGTATGATTGTTCGCTAGATAGAACCGCTTGTCGTCTGTTGGATCAGTGCTTTGGTTGTGTCGTGCTATCACACTACTCACTGGATGCACTGATCTAGAATATCGATAAGACATATCTTCCATTTCGTTATTGCTAATATTAATGAATGTAATGTATTGTAGATCGGATGTATATGTTTATATCTCTATCTAACTTGATAATGTCGATTCCAATTTCTCTATATTAATGGCATGTGTGTGATAAGTAATCTCATCAATGGGCTCGATATGATGTCAGTGTAGAGTGAAGATACTCCGTGACAGGAGAAACAAATACTCAGAATGTGCTAAGATAATATGCTAAGTGTGACTAATGTGTATGATCTCGCGTTAATTGAATGTGCCAACAACATATCATATTCTCGATATAATCGCGAAGAAGCTGATATATCATACTTTGTCGGTTTTAGTGATGCACTTATCTTCACGTGACATAGAATTAAAGAAAACACACATGACAGTAATCTGAATATGTCAGAACTGTATTATGTCGAAACGAGCCATACTAATCTCTGTGTCTTTAAGTTAGTGTCAAGGATAATCATAATAAAACAATGAAAATAAAAAACAGCAATAACAATAAACTCGCGTCAATTCTTGACAAATCATGAACAATTATGTCATAATTAGTTAATTTGTTCGTAACTCTGTAGACCACTGTTACTATATAATGTATTGTACTATCATGTGTGTATAACTCACTGACATGTTCTATGTTATGTCTAAGTAATCAATGAACAATCTAATTACGTTCAGAATGGTTGTTAAGACTGCGCTCACAGTTCCTCTGTGATCAAGTTGCATGTCTCTCTCTCTTATGTATCTTTTGATTGATCTCTAGAAGTACACTTATGTATGATTAAGACTTGTGATCGCAGAACAGAGAGAACTATAGATGCGTCCCACATATTTCCATGTCTTACTAGATCGATCCTTATTCATTGTTGTGTTCTCGCCTCGCTTTCGCGTCTGTGTTGCTCCTTATGGAGCCGCGCTACGGTCATCCTGCATATCCATGTTATGCAGCTGTGTTGTTCAGTTAGATTATACTGCAATGATGCCTTGTGTGTCTCCACTGATCTTCTTGTGTTCCTGGCACCGTGATCGTCGCCGCCTTATCGTATCTGTGTCAAGCATCGTCTCCCGCTGTAGTATCTTAGGATGTGTAAAGAATCTTAACTTTCGTGACTCTCGTGTCTCTCTTTATCGTCTCGTGTGATCTGAGTGTTTCTAGTGTTTTAGTGTTTGTCTTCACTTTGCGTTCGTCCCTATGCTCTTGCTTTCGTGTGGTCTGTCTAGCTATTGTCGCTGTCTCTTTACTTACTTTTGTCCTCTAACTGATGCTCTATGTGTTCCTATGTATATTATGTCTACCCTTATCCCTTATGTCCTAATCATTTCTCCGCGTGTGGCGTCTACGTGTGTTTGTGTCGCGGTGATGTTGTTCGTCGCGACGCGTGTCTTGTGTTGTGTATGCTAGATCCTTCGTTCATATGTCTCCTTGCTCTTGTCTTGTAGTATCATATGCCGCTATATCGTCACTTACGCTCTCTGTTATCTTCGTCGAGTTAATCAATGTCTCTTTATTATTATAGAACTGACGCTCTTATACTTATCTTACTGATGTCTATCTTTTTTGTCATGCTCTTTCTTCATTATTGTCTCTGTACTTCTGTTCGTCTATACGCTCTTGTGTACTGCTTATATGCGACTATATTATAAAGTGTGTTCTATGTAATGTTCATCTATTATTATCTTTGCGCTACTCTTTTTGTGCTATATCTGCTGTTCATTATGCGTATGACCGTATTATACTTATATCTGTCTTCTATCATGTACGTAGTGTATGTATCTATGTTATTTGTATATTTATCAATATTGTCATTCGTACGCATTCGAAGTCACTTATAATATCGCTGTCTGCTGTGTATTTATTGTGTTCGTATGCGATGTTGTGGGGTTTTCTCGCCCGTGCGCTTAGCATGTCGTGTGCTGTCGCGATCGCTACTTCCTTCTCAGTGTGTCACTTCTATTCTGTCCTTGTCTGTAGCACTTTCAGATCTGTTCCGTTATTCCTCATTTCTTCGCTAATGTCTGTACTCTCTTGTCGACTCGCGTGTCTTCTTCTGTCTCTCATGTCTACTGTCATCTGTTTTGTTGCGCACGTATGCCGCGTGTTTCCCTCCTGTTTTTCCCTTCTTTTCTATGTTCGCCTCGAGGTGCTCTCTAGTTTGACACTCTCGCTTGCTGTGCTCCACTGCTGTGTCGTATTTTGCTATCGAGCTCTTTCTGTCTCAGACTTCTCGTTCGCGTTTATGTGCTGTGACCTGGACAGAACTAAATAAGTCGTCCTTCTGGAACTGTCCCTGCTTATACTAGGCTTCCTAGGCCTTGTGTTACGCTCTCGAGTCAGTGCACTCATGTCATGTACCTTATCGATTTTTGTGTCTCTGTCCTGCTCTTGCTTCCCTCTGTGGTTTCACGTCTTAGTGCACAGTTGTTCTTAGGATCTATCCGCACTATATGTGCTTACTGTCTCCGGCGTCACGACGCTTCTGTGTGGTTAGCTCGTGTCCGTCTATGCGTTTTGTCACATCTGTTCACGCACTCCAGCCTCTAATGTGTGTGTTTTTGCGGTCTCTTCTTGTACTTGCGCATCTGTCCACTCCATATAGTCGCTGGTCTCACGATATCACTGTAGGTGAACTACAATCATAGGTAACACTAACACAGATAAATATAGCATTCTATTTACTCTCTTTGGTCATCGACTCTCAGCTCGCATGCTACTTGTCTCTCAGCTTAAAGACTCCTAGAAAGACTCTCTCATATTCTTCCCTGCTGTGCCTCGCACTAGTGTTAACTGTTCTCTGTCAGTGGCTGTACTGTCCTCACTTCTTGTGAAGTCCCCTATGGTGTTATGTAGCATGTGCGTACTGTGCGTCTGTTGTTCATGTTATCAGCAGTATCTCATTCCCCTATTTCTTCCTCCTCCGCTGATCTGTCCCTCATGTGTCACTTCTACTCCTCCGTTATTGTGTCTAATATGCTGTTAACTTCTACATTTCTCTCCGCATTGAAGAATTTACGCATTTTTGTGAGACTCCGTTATGTACATTGTTTGTCTCTACCTGTATTATATTCAGTTTCATTCATGTTATTAGTTTTTACATCTCCTCTTGTATCACTTGTACTCACTCTGTTACATCCGAGATGTATGACAGATAGACGTGTCTCTGTCTATACTCTCTCATCGGTTGTTACAGAACTATCAGACTGTCACTGTAAATCATCAGAGAATATGTGTCTTTCTAAACTAGTTGTTTGTTAGCAGTCCATCTAGTCTCGTATGGTACTCTTCTATGCTGTCGCTAAGCTCTCTCGTAAGTGATGTTCTCACGTGTCTCATGATCACTTTTATTCCTTTGTTCCTACAATCTGTCCGTTCTGCTTCAGTGCTATACTATTGTAGTGGCTTCAGTATTGAGTGACGCCCTCACTCTATGCGTTAACATTGCTCAGTGATCGAGTAAGAAATAAAAAGAAAAAACTTCAGCCTCTCCTCTCTTTATAACTTCATCGTGATGTAGCTCCTACCTCCCTTGTCGCACTACCTGAGTCTGGTCCTCCACTAGCATGCTATGTTTGTCTTCTCCTCTAATCTTTTCTCCACCTCCGCTCCTACTGCTGTGACACTACTGTACCTCGCACTTTCTCTCTGTAACGCATGCGGTTTTTCTGCTTCAGTCAGTCATATTGTCTCTGTCCTTCGACTACTCTCAATCGCACTCTGACCTCTGCTTATTTCGTCTTTTGTCTCTCCTCGTCTTCTCATCTCTATGTTGACTTTCTCTGATGTACTTCTTAGATTCGTTGAAACTTCCTGTTCTCAGTTGAGATCCACACTTGTGTAATCTAACTCACTTGACCTCTCCTTACTCTCTCTAGATATTGTCAACTCTGTATCAGTCTGTCATATGTGCTCATGTTTCTCCTCATGTTGCACATCCTCTTTCACAAATGTACAAGTTCTCTCCATACGCGAACTCAGTGCTGTCCAGATAATCTCGTATCATGCAGAAACTATGTCTGCGTTGTTGTTCCTCTCGACACTATCAATTGTCAACTACGCTGACATTTCTCTTTGTCTCATGCCCTCAAGTGTACCATGTCTAGATACTTATCATTCACATTCATCTACATTCTTCTGTCACATACACTCGTTGACAGAAGTTCCATCCAGCCTATAATTCCTTAAACCTCGCAGTGAGAACGTCTAGCTGTAATCACACTGTTGTACAGCATCACATGTTTCTCACCAGACTAGTAGACTCCACGTCTCCGTCCACTCTGTCATACGTCCTAGGACTACATGAGACACTAAGACTACTGCTGACATAATTAACAATATACCTTGTCTATATGCCCTTCACATCTGATCACATCTCACGCTAACAACCCAATCTTGTGTTATGTAATATATCACGACAGTACATCCTCAATATTAACTGTTCATAATGATCTCCCCAAACCATTGCCGATGTCTTTGTTGAGTAATCTTAAATTCATGACATATCTACCTAGCGTGTACTTCATAGTACCATCGTAAAGCGACTAGATTTTCCAATTAAAAAAAGTCTCACTCTTGTGTGCAGTTCCTCAAACATACACCAACTCATATGTTATAAGATACTAAATAATACCATAATATAAGCATCACGCTCTCGTCCTCTCTCCATTGCATACCATTACGACCCAATTGTTGACCAAACGATTTACAAGACTCAAGGAGTTGTATTTATAGCTCATCATATGACATCAATTTAATATGCCTAACTCATCTCCACACACTCTAGTGTATGTTCTCCCAGATACTCCACTCCCCGTGTTGATGTACGCGTCTAAGAACTAGATTACACACTACACTCGTATCCTACTCCGTTACTCAAGATCGAAAAACTCCACCTACAACTGTCCTCATGTTGTCATGTAATTTCATTCATGATAACGATTACCCGCGTCTACGACCATCTCTCTATACACAATCCTACTTATCCCTAAACATAGAATTGTACACAAATGTTAACCCATAAATTATAATAAAGCGACCTTGTTTTCGATTTGTTCTGCTCAATCCGAAAACTCTCCTTGATCCTCTCCTCGCGCACCGATCCATGATCACCGCTGACTATACGTGACTCCACATGTTGCTCCCCACTATTTCATCGATACAATACATCATTAATTTGAAACAGAGCGCACTCTTGCTAGCGTAATGAGCATTTTCAATCAGATAGTCTCGTCAGCAAGACTGACTCTCAGAGAGAGCTGAGTCCTCCATATAATGTAGATTGTTATACTAGTAGACGAACCTCCTTTGCTCCATAGCATATTTTGCATACCCGTGCTTAGAATCTCTACACCGCGCTATAACCTCCGTTATATACTAGTCAGTTCTCACTTACTCTGTAACATGCTCTGGTTCCCTACGAGACTAGACGCTCTTGCTGTGTTCTATTTCTGTGCAGATGGTGAATCACCATGTCTCTTCATACTTGTCATGCTCCCGTTGTGCATCACCTTAACATTCCTAAGTGTCGATCACCACTTCGCCCCGAGACCTGCTCCTCGTGTGTTCAGACGCCTAGCCCTGTGATTTTGACGACAACAGAGTTGATTAGCACATGCTCTCTTCCCGTGTTTATCCCTGTTGTCATCGAGTCTATACCTTTCTGTATATATCAGTTAACTGCTATTGCTCTAGCTCACTCTGTTCCGCACAGAACTAGATGTTGTCTTTTGATGACTAACCATTACTGCAGTGAGTGCTATAACGCTCGCTCGATGATATGACCCACTGACCTCATATCAACCTCACTATTTAAAGAACATCTGATAAACTACTATCCGCTTGTCCTGAGAAGTGTACACTCTCTCTAACTCATAGCTTACCTTATAACAAACAAACAAAAGCTCTGTAATATGATAGACGCATAGATCACATGAACTACTCGCCACACTCGAAACACTTCTTTCTTGGCGCTCGCCAAAGACGTAATTTCTCTCTGTTTCTTTTAGCTGTGAATATTTTTCCGCAACAGAGTCTCTCATCTTGTATATCATAGCATTTGTAGTTTTAAGGTATTGTCTGTTATGCTAGATACTCGTGATAGCAGACTCACTCTCGACCGCTCATGAACAACTCACGCAGAAATGCCGGTACTGTACTGAATCATTTAGGTTCAGCCTGTACGATGAAGGACTCATACTTTCATTGTGAATTGTTGCTATTAATCTATCTCACTAACGGTTAAAGCAGGTTATCTGAATCTCGGATTTAGTCACTTGTAACATGTCTCATATCGCTAGTTTTCTACGATGGATCTGTAGAGTTTATCGCTAATGTTATAACGGAATAAAAAATGATGTAAGCTAGAGTCTCCTGAATAGAGCATGCGATATACCACGACTGACTAACGTGACTATTAATGATATGTGAGTCAAATAGGAAGCATGTGCTGAAAGAGAGAGGTTAATATGAGCGCTCTAGATTACAGTAAGCAGAGAAATGAGTCGGCAGTGCTGCATGTGTCTCTGACTAAATGACTGACGATAAGGACTCTGTGTTACTCAATATGAGGTCAGATATCTATTAATATTCTATTAAGATTCTCATCTATGATTGACAATTTAATCTCTGTTACCTTGTCATTCTCGCTTGATGCTGATCACAGGTTATACGTGTAATCCCTATGATTAATGTGTAGTCAGCCCTCATATTATTGATAGTGGATGAGTCTGTGTGATGTTATCTGTCTTGACTTAAGTTTTGTGGAGTGATTATGATGCGCTATGCCCATTTCTGTGCTATCTGTAATCTTCTCTCTCTCAAGATGTCAATTCAGGTGATGATTGTATTTATATTGTCACAGTAATAATATGTACTGTCATAGTGTCATATATTGTGCCATCTCTAGCATACTATGTTTTTCGATGTTGTGATGTGTAATTCGTTTTGTCTCATCAGACCTTAGACTCACCTATCAAGAGTCCCATTATGATGAAGGTGTCGTATCCGAGTTTGATTCTACTGTACTCGGTGTGTATTACCTTATGTTAGAGTGTATTACATATTACTCTGAATATAACATGGAAGACTGTGTCTGAAGATTTGGCCTGTAGATAAGATAGCTATAAGGAACTCGCCAGATGCTACGTTAACTTGAAATGTAGTTAGATCTCGCAAGAATAGTTTGTCTTGCTATTGTTCACGTCTGTTCAGGTTCTCTCGAAATACTGTGTATATTTGACCATCAATCAGTGTGCTCAAGTAGATAGTAGAGTATGTTGACTGCCGATCGATATAGTACATTATGTGTCTCTCTCCTGACATCATTGTAGATTGTTATATACACGCCTATTTCTCATGTCTGTAGTGTAAAAGATCATCATAATTTCGATCACTTTCTGAGTGTGCTGTTAACGTCTCGCACACTTAGAATGTTGTTCTGATAAATACTATTGTTAGCTGCTCACGCGCTTGTTTTCATTGACCTCACTGTTGCGTTTCGAAAGTAACTTCCTATCTGTGTCTCTCTGGCCTTCTCTTATCGTATAATGTTTACGAATCGCACAACGCAAATCGACTTCCTCATTCAGACTATCACCCACAACAACACACATCTGTCACACAAACGCCATACTACACACAATGTCATATCTTATGTATAATTATCAATGAATAGTAATATGTTACTAAACGTATATAAGAATATTATCTTATAATTTTAATCTCTACGTATATTCATAAATATGAGTCTCTATATGTGTAAATAACAGACTGTAATCAGTATAATTATATGATACTCATACACTGACAACTATATTGTAAGGTAATGTATGTGCTGTGTGTGCGCTTAAGTATATATTATAGGATTTAAGTAATTATTCTGTATAATAGGATACTTATATTTTGTTGATCACTATATGTATTATTCCCTGTCTTGTGACGATAAATAAAATCTACAGTACTGCGATATATTAGTCCCTTGAAGAAGTTCTGCCGTAATTAGCCATGTATGTAATCGCGACTACAATCTATATCGGTATATCGCTCTTAAAGTCTGTGCGGCTCCTGTGATTGACTGTATTCTAATAACTGATGATCTCTATAAATAGCGTAGTATAGATTAATCTGTATATTTATGTAAATAATGAATTTGATATTAAGTCATCTGAGTCTATAGTTCTGAAGTGAGAAGATTATTGTATTGTTTTGAAGTGAGTCGTTTGAGATTGTTTTGTTGCGCTGTGTTATAATTGGCCATGTGGTGAGAAGGATGGTGTATATTCGTTAATATTGGTCTTTAGTAATTCTACATTTTAGTGTACTCTTTTTCAACACTCTATATCTTTTTGTATAGTCACTCATGTAATATCACATGCATTTATACCTTCGTTACTTGATACACTATACTGTGTCTGTAACTCTACACTATGAAACATTCAAACTATGATATATGACCGCTACAATACTCACTACTGATAATACACGACCCTATACATTAGCAACACGTCGATACAATATTCTCAGATAGATCCATGATATGAATAGAAGGATGATAGTGTATTGACTGTGCTGAGAGCAGTGACATCTCATAGAACTTACATACTGACTATCCTAACAACTCATCACACTAACGATACACACTCAATACTGACTATCAACACTCACAACATCTACTGACAGACTATCAAATCAACAGATACATTATTAGATTGTTAACAATTATAAATATAACAGTAAATGTGTTTGGTTGAGTAAGTGATAAATACTAATATGTGCTATTTAAGTATTGTGTTAAAAATACTAAAATAATTATTGAGAATAACAGTATACTATTTAGATCTAACTTAAAAACACATCGCTCTAACCATCATCATACTCCAGGATGTAGAAGTATAGAATTATTGTTGGTGTAGGTGTGTGTGCCTATGTTGTCTAGGGTCTGCTCTGACTATTATATCTTGTCGTATGTAGTGATACATAATATAGAAGTGTAGTCTAGCTACCACTTGTATTATATCTTAATTGTTATAGTTCTTCCTTAGATTATGTGTAAAATGTATTCTAAGAAAGTAGCATATACAATAGTTGTATCTCTAAGATAATAGAGAGAAACGAAAGTATATTTGATATATAATTGACACTAAAATTCTATTCACTGACAATAGTTAGTTAATATACTTTATCTCTCTAGATATATCACTAACGATTATGTTATGTGGAAACAATCTAATGATACCAATTGATAGTATTATGTCTTGATTAGCTTAAGTATTCTATTAGGAATACTATATGATATTAAATTTATGTGATATAAATGTGTTTATAGACAACTAATATTGTATGATACTCACAGAATAATATTATCACCAGGAGATATAATTAGTAATAGTATTAAACGATATATAAATTAGCGTGAAAAAGACTCGCTAATATTAACACTATATATAACATAGAATTTATAATCTACTAAATCTAGTACACTAGTCACTCTCTCAATCAACCAACTACTATCCTCAACATATAACTCTGATCGCCCTCTCGTCTCTTACTCTCATTCTCCTAATGTGTTATATGTAATTATATTAAGACTGAACATAATACTAAGTAATGTTTCGAAAGTAATAATATATATGATTAATATATATATTTATGTCTCGATCTAGTATATAATTTAATGTCAATGGAATTTCAGTAAAGAATGTTTAGTCTGCATGTTATATATATCATATGTAAGAGATAAAGTGTGTGTGTATGTGTATGTTAGCGTTGTTATCGACGATGTGCTGATTCTTTTGTGGTAATATGATGCGTTGATAATCTTTTCGATATGTCCAGATATGTTGATAATAGTAATGTATATATTGTAAATTCTATAAATAAGATATAATATGAATGATGTATCTGTATATCTATATAATATATGATAACTATATTTTTTATATGATTTCATAAACTATCTCAATTGCAAATCTAAATAACTGATTTACATATAATTGTATTAGTATTATATAGGATCATGAGTAATTGATGTATGTATGGTTATGTCTATAGAAATATCTTTTGTATATATTCTTATGTTGTATGATTCTTAGTTATATGTGACTAATTTAGAGTGTCATAATTAGAGCTTAAAATACATATATAAATATATAGATATTATATACTGTAAATGAATCTCATATTTATATTCGTATATAATGTAAGATCTACATATTTTATAACTGAATGAATATTATGGAATTATTTTGTGATTTTAGTATTGGCGTTAGATGTAATGAGATGGCTCGTATGATAGCAAAATATACAGTAAGATTAATACTTATATATGGATATGTAGTTTCTGTACTATAATGTATTATGATATATTTTACTTGTCCTAAGAAAAGTATGATATGGTACTGATAGATGATGATGGATATATGATATAATATTATATGACAGGATTATTAGGAGTGTATGATATTATTTATGTATTCTGTATAAGTGAATGTAGAGTTAATCCTGTAATTATACTAAGTGTTAGTAAATGAATTATATAAATGATGTGAAGTATAGTACGCGGTATAGAAGCATCCTACTTGTATATATGTATATTTTGTGACAGATATATATATAATATATTAGTATATATCAGATCGTGTATAACGTAAATTTAAGTGAAGAATATTATACATATAACTATATATATATAATAACTATATATATATATATATATATATCTATATAATATATATATATATATAATAGATATAGTTATTATGTCTAATATATATATCTAATATAGTAGTGGGTATCTATATATATGACAATGGAGAACGAGATAATAAATCATCGTTAGGTCTGAGTATGTCATTGTAAAGTTATATGCTTAGTCTGAGAGTATATGGGGATATTCTGTGCGTGACCCTTGGCGCTAAGATCATCAATGAATAGAGATTAACTTTACTAGGTGAGGTTATATTATGTGACAAAGATATCTCCTATTTGTAGTATTATATCATCACTGATATAAGGGTGTAAGATGTATGATAAATGATATAGGCTATATTAACTCGTATGAATAGTTGCTAGAGATGTCATAAAAATTAATGTAAATATATTTCAACTAATTCTGATAATATTAAGTAAATTAAAGTACGCTAGAGAGTTTCTGTGAGTGAGCCTCTATGAACTGTGGATGATGATGTTTCAAAAGTAAATGATATAAGTTAATATTTATAAGAAATATAATTTTCTGTAATTCTTATACGCTCATGGAAGATATGATTGTGTTATGAGTTTATAGTAATATAAATGACTGATGTGTGATGCTGTGAGAAATGAAGTGTAAGTATATTTACATATAAGTAAGTACTTGAGAATAATCATACGAGATACTGGTAGATAACATAGAAAGAATGAATAATACGAAAAGTATTGTATGAGTTCTCATGTGATTATTCTTCTCTATGTGTAGGTGTAGTGAATCTAGTTGTACCTGAGGCGTCATATTGATATATATTCTAACTTATATAGAGAGAATAGAGTAGATTAAGTTAATCTATCTCGTGTCAATATATAAGCAGTATATGTGTTATGTGTAATAATATATATATGTAGAATTACGAGTAAATTTACGTAATATATAAGTATGTAAGTAGCACTATCAATATACAAGCTCAATATATGATATATGAGAAAGATAAGAATAGTCTCTACTCTACAAGATTCTGATAATAGATATATTGTGTAAAGGATATGCGTAGATTTTGTTATTTAGAAGTTAATAAGTAGGATGATAGTTGATATTATGCTGATATCAATGATATAGACATAGAGATAATATAAATAATAAATAGCAATACTCATGTAAGAGAGATATATATATATCTATCTTATACGTGAAGTAGAAGTGTAATATGAAATAATATATGAATATAAGAGAGATATGTAATAAGTCTGTTGTATGAGTGAGAGAAATACTGAATATTCAGTTAAAAAGCATATTTGAAGTAGATATTACGATCCAGTCGTTCTCCATTTAGAAGTAAGATGTATAATAGTAATGATATATATATAGTATATAAATAAGGCGTAGCTCTAAGAGGTAAGTTGTATAAGATAGATATGCATGATGTATATATGGCAAGATATAAATGAAAGTACGATATGAGTATATATTAACATAATATGATGGAACTAATACATTACTCAATAAGTGATTCTGATTACTGTTAATCTTTTATATAGATATTAGTAGTAGTTATGTATAGTGTAATTAGTATATATACAATGTAGAGACATTTACGGTTTCTCGCTTGTATGTCTGACTCTGTTACTAAATTGAATACTCAGAAGCATGGCCAGACATAGTATATATTATCATTAATATGATATACTAAAGATTATATATGATATGTATATCTAAGAATAAACCAACAACCCCCCACCCAATATAATAAAATAATATATATATGGTATATGTCTTGTATAATGTATATAAATATATAATACAGAGATATTAGATCTATATATGTAATATATAATTATAGTATATATTTGTAATCATATATATAGATATGTATAGATGGCAATGTACGATATAAGAAGATAATAATAATAATATATAGATATAAAGGTTGTAGATATATGTTATAAAGTATAAGCTCTAGTGGTATAGAATGTAGATTCGCGCGTAGTTGTAGAGATAGCATACAATAATGATATAAAACCGTATGAATTACATATGAATGTATTAATAGTATATGGATGATCTAAGTATTATGTCCAATGTAAATGACTCTACTCACATTCATCTAAGTTGCGATATGTAGATATTAAGAGCAATAACATGCTGATGTTATTAGGGTATGTAGTCATTATGATACACAGTCGTAGTGAAATACAAGTAACAAGCAACAATAGATGATGAGACCGTCTGGCGGGTTGTCAGGTAAAAGGATAATAATAATAATAATAATGATTATTATTATCATTATTATTACCATCATCAATAATAATAATGATAATGATGATAATAGATTCAAAATAAAAAAAATAAAAAAAAACAAGACAGGCTATGGAGAAAGAACCAGAAAAAGAGTTAAGATGAGACATCCAAAGAAACAGGTAGTTGGCAACTTAATGAGTCAATTAAAGTTGAGAGTGCCTATAGAGAAGGTAATTCACCGAAGGAGGCTTTGGGACCAAGGCCAGTTAGGACAAAAAAAAAAACTATTAGGGACAAATACGAAGCTCAAGGAAATTGAAAATTTATATAAAATATGGACGAAAGAGAAAAACGAAAGAACTTGACGATGAGACTAAAAGAAAACAGGCAAATGTTATTTGAAAATACACTAGTACATCATCAGCAACAAACAAGGACATTCAAACCTAGGAAGCATACTTTTTCGTTAAAAACCGAGTGAAAACTAGACTGCCCGCAGCTGCGTCGGGAGTGGGTTCAACTCCCCAAGAAATGCGGAAAGCAAAAGTGTTATGAAATAGGTGAGCATTTTCACAATAAATGATAATGAAAACGTTCAAAGAAAAAGCATATTAAAGATTTTTCATTTTATCAAATATGCAGGGTTTATATCCGAAAACAGTGCAGAGGAAATAAACATATCTATAGGACATGGCCAATATCAAAATTATTCAGTAATGGCTTTCATAGAAGTATTTCTAAATGACGATATTAAAATTAAGAAATTGAAACCAATGACTATGAGCTAATAAAGAAACACAACTAATTGATGTAGAGGAGTAGCTTTTTATATTAGGAAAGAATTAGCGTCTAAAACAGATCCTGTAATGGAATACTGTAATAACACTAGAATTATTTGTGGTATTGATCTGAGATGCAAGAGAACTATTCACTGTTATATACAAACCCTGCACTTTTTTTTTTTACTTTATTGAAGCTTTAAACATTATTAGTCAACATATTGTGAATATAATAGAGATGAGAAACAAAAAGTGAAGATACTAACAAATTTTGAAGATTTTTTTTTTTTTTTTTTTTTACCTTAATCAAATAATAAACATATTTGACCTTGTTTTCGTTTGTATAGTGGAAT
This sequence comes from Penaeus japonicus, assembly GCF_977035675.1. NCBI lineage: Eukaryota > Metazoa > Arthropoda > Malacostraca > Decapoda > Penaeidae > Penaeus > Penaeus japonicus. The sequence continues at coordinate 21,852,192 of NW_028234417.1, forward strand.
ACGTAAACAACATATCATCAGTGTATAAAGCTCAGTCAGACCCTAATATCATTAAAATAACGCTATATAGGTTAAGAATACAGAAAGGTAGTGAAAAAAAAGTAGCTAAAAAGTAAAAGATCTAGGATTCCATGTGCGTAATGACAGAAGCGTCAGTCACCAAACAGAACAAAAAGTCATCATAAGGAAAGTTTTGATTGGATGACTGATGCGGGCTTTTCACACGAGGGATCCAGAACACCTTCTACCACTATTGAAAACGTTTATGATTCCGAGATCGGAATATCGGGCCAATCAACCTTAAAAGATGGTAGGTAGATGACGTGGAAAACGAAGACTATTCTCATTACAAAGACGGAGAGAATTATAATTCATTAGATATATATGTATGGAAGATCATTGAAAACCTTGTCCCAAATGCAAGAAATGTCGAGGAAGGCGGACTTAAAGTAAATCCTTCCCTCGGGCAGGTAAGGGCATGCTGACATACTGAGAGGAGTCATCAAACATTCCTTCTGAGAAAAATGCAGAATCAGGGTCTACTCACAAATGGGCCTAAACTGTTTAAGATTTAAGCCAGTGCACTTTGGAAGTGTTTTAGAGAAAATTAGCTATGATGCTCAATTCCAAACTGTACCAACCAAAATATAATTTTCTATCTTCTTTATATTTCAAACTACCAACATCTAACACCCCAAAATAAAAACACAAAAATCACACTCAACACAAAACAAAAACATTATTAAATAACATCTACAAATCAACATACAAAATCTAACACTCACAAAAACCATCATTATTAATTTCTTCATACTTAAACTAAACATCCACATCCCCCATTATTAATAAACCCCACTTTAAACCCATTCCTATTCCACAATCTGTATCTCTTCTATCACATACACCACTTAATTATAAATAACACTAAAACTATAACAAAAACTCACCACAAATATTTCAAAATCATAAATTACTATAATACTACCAAAAAAAATCACAACAACACAACTAACAACACACACCACACATAACATCGACCACACTGACCACTAACTCAATACTAACAATGAAACTCAAACTTAATAACTACTGACATTCACATCCTAGACAATACAAACACAATACACTCCTCAGTGTGCTCTTACTTGTGAGCTGTATAAACCAGAATAACATTAACTACACAGTCTTTGAGGTAAGTAATATATTCTTAGAATATATTTTTTATTTTATAATAATATGTCTATTTACTTAAAATATATATATATTAAATATAACAATCAATCAATATAAAAATGTCTTTTATATAAAATTAAATCTATATCTTTATAATAAAAAAAATTAAACTTTCACACACCTGACCAGAGATCATGTAAAGACCAAAACAAAATACTAAATAACCTACCACAACCGATATCAAATACTCTTACTCAGTTCACTTAACTTTCAATCTGTACACATATTTCAAGAATTATTAAAGAATTAAATAAGTTCAGACATTAATCAACCATCAATATAAAAAGACAATATCACCAGATCCTTTACATAATCAAGTTCAAGAATGAATATATTACTTCTCTCAAATACCTTCAATAAAGTATCATTCAAATCTAAAGTAAATATATATAAACAAATGTAATATAATAAGTTATCTACTAAAAGTACACACAAAAGTCAAGTAATACAAAACCAAAAAACAAAAACACAAAAATGACATCACAACTCAGACACTCAGATAGCAGTTAAAACTATTAAACTTCATATGATACTATAATATCCAAAGACTAATACGTATAAATTGTTTAATTCTCTATTACCACAATATTACTGTAACAGAATGTACAAAAGAAATAATACAAACTCTCACAGTACGTATTCAAGACAAAGACTATAACCCATCACATATACCATCTAATCTACAAAATGACTACTGTACTCATGATGAGTACATATACTAATAGTAAGTGACCACTACGGTTCAAAGTGTGTCACTACACCAAGCACATGATGTAAACACTCAATAACGGCGTGCACAATAAATATTAAATCACGACGCTATAGTAGATCCCGACACAAGACTCAAGTAGAGATACACTGTGTGCACCACTCTCTCACCTGCCTCCCAACCCTCTATCCAAATATATAGAGACATGAGTTGAGTTGCTTGTAATGTTATTTATTTGAATAGTCTATAGAGTTCAATATTAATGATTTCTCTGATCATTGTTAATAAATTCTGATATATTGATACGTTTATTATATATAAATACTGTACCACTCTAGCAGTTACTCCTAATAATATCACTCATACCTAAAAATATCCTGAACTAACCTCTCTCAATAGTTCTAAGACTACACGCCACTACAACACGTTACCTCGAACCACTGCTTGTAACATCCAAAAAAACCACACGCATAGTTACTCTTGTACTAACATTAAACCCACCATAACCTCGTCCACATAAACGATATCACTCTCTCTCTCACTTCTAAATCCACCCACTAGTCCCATGCCAAGCCGCTCCTCGCTCCACGTGTGTTGTGCACTCCCCAAGACATTTGTAAAATATAGCAATATTAGTTTAGCATCGAGAGAACATTTCACAATGCAATGCGATCTCAGAACACTAAAGCAAGCAGTACACCCTCATGGAGTCCTAGACACAGACCCCAGAGTCTCTTCTATTAACTCATGATCCCATGTCACTTGAATCACGCACACCAACAGACACGCTCTATATGCATAGTCACTCACCTCCATTCCCATTTACTTTCCGCTACATGTTCTGATCTAGTGGACCCATCTGTGCTCAGCACCCCCCCTATTAACCTAAGCTCACAGAAACGTTGTCCGAACTCTCACATCAAGGAACCAGTTCTTAGCTATGTGTTTATATACGTTAAAGATGTCATTGTCTACACTTGTAAGTTATGCACTCCTCTGTCTTGATGACGCGCCAGACTGCAAATAAACTCTTCTTGCACCGCCCCAGCTCTCTAATGAATCCGAAATAAATATGTAACATTACAATCACATAGATACATCCTCAGTCGTCCGTCTCCCCTGTGCTGTGATGCTCATAAAAATGATGTAAACTATCTCGTCATGAGATTTATGTGCAAGCCTCTTAAAACGCCACCTCGTACTCTCATTCAATAATCTCCGGCACTGTGCTCTCTTGGCAAAAGAACACATAACAACGCTACATCTCAGATTTATACACATTGTATCAATACGCAACTCAATTAGATTTCTTACCCTCGCGCATTTTGTTAAAGCAATGTATCTCTATCTATACATCGAATATAAACTCATCTGTTTTAACAACGCCAGAAAAGAGACAGCGACTAGAAAATCGACTCGCTGTCCATTCTGCTGTTACAGACTTCCTCAAGTAAAAGACACAATATCGACTCATATCCATCTCCCCATCCACTCCCTCCTCCTCTCTCCTCTGAAATAGTGTAGTAAGATTCTTATCGTCTCTACCGTTATCTCGCATCACACATCCACACCCTGGAACCATCCGTGCATCATGAGCCACTCGCTCCTGTCAGTTGTGATCGTAAATCGCGCGTAACGAAACTCTGTCTCACCATTAGTCCTTGTTGCTCATGTCTAAGTGTACATTTATATATTGAATCCATGTAATTAGACGAATTCATATTCAAATTTGTCAGTGTGTCCCTGTCAGAGCATTAACTGTGAGTACTAATACCTTCGCACTCGATTGTCAAAAGTCTATCAAAGTGAGCGTTTTGTCTTATTATAAGAGAATAACTTATTGAAGCGTCAGACTTTATTTATAAGCCTGACTCAATTAGTGACGAGCTACGAGACCACACATCCAGTTGCGAGTGTGTTTGAACGTAACCTCGTGCGATTAAGCACTACCTAGCTTGTCGGTTATATGAGTACTGGTACGTCTTCCGATTAAATTTCACCTCTTCTTCGTTTATCACTGCTGACGGAGTCTGAAAGTACTCACTTTCGCACAGACTCATAATCTCTGTTGATCCAAGAGTTCAAAGTTGCTAGATCATCACGTAGACCGAAAAATGTGTGAAGTGTTGAAGAGTATTAATTAAGTTTATGCAATGTGAAATGTCAACTCTTAGAGTCCTTGTCTCTCATAGCCACTATGTCACCGCCAATATGTAAGAGAAAGACGTATCAGTATAAGAATGACTCTAAATTTAATAAGACTTGACTACTCCTACAAGTATGATATACCCTAGCACATCAGCATATTTCTCTCGATCTAGAGTTTCACACATGACGCATGTAGCATGTGGCTAAGTGCTCAGAGCATCTATAGCAAGCGTTAGGTCATCGAGTGCGCTTGGAACTGGTAGTACATGTTGTGACAAATATAGTGTAGCTAGCCGTGAGACTTACTGAGTGGTGAGTTGTGGGACAGTGTGTGTGTATTTTGTGAATGCGCTCTGAGTGTAGAGTTGCATGTTTGGTTGCGCTGACTAGCTCGCTCGTGGGTCGGTGTGTGATTGTGTTGTAGAGTACGTGTGAGTGTGTGAGCTGATAATTGCTAGGTCGGACACGCTGTAGTGTGTGTAGAGGAGCAAAACATGGATGTGTGTCTCTTATTTTGCGATACTTGTTTACAAGTTAGTATAAATTCATACTGAAATTGTGACGCAGGATGTGTGTGAAGATCTCGAGATTGTAAATATATTCAGATATTGATATAAACGCCGAGAATATTTAGGAGTAACTACACGAGTTCCATGTGTCTAAACGTAGGTATTAAGCTAGGATCATATTTATATCAGACAGTCATGAGGATGACTATTACTCGATGTTTGTGATCTTCTGTTAGATTCTTGTGTATGCCATTTTCGCAACTCTTTAGTTGGACTAGTTTGATATCGGTTACACACTGAGAAAGTGTGATAGGTGTCTGTGAGATGTGCAGAAAGTTTGAGCGCAGTTATGGCAAAATAGAGAAGGGCATTGTGATGTGGTCTATATCTGTTCTCAGCGAGCTTAAGATTCTTAGAGGTTTGTCCGGCATGTGGTTTGACTCTGTGCAGTATTTGGTCCTGCGGATGAATCAGCTAATGCGCCTGCATTGTCGTACTTGGCCACACTCATAGGTGATGTCTCGTTGAATCTTATGGTTCTCGCAATGTGATTCTTGACACGGATAGATGATCGATTGTTGTTTTCGCGCATGTCTCGGATATTGTGCTAGACAATAGTCGCGCTTGTGCGGCGTCCTATCTCGAGGAATGATGCACAGTAGCTGGAGTGTGAGTTGCGAAGAGACAATGACGTATAGGAATTTTGATCGAATGAAGGGTGTAGGCTGGTGTAATTGTCTTTGTAGTATGGCGCTATGCTTGTTTATAGGCGCATGGTAGTGGGAATGATGCTCTACGATAGTACATCTAGGCTCGTTGTCGACGGTTGATACTTTGTCTGTGTGGAGGAGAGATAGGGAGTGCAGCAGCTCTTGGATGGTTGACGGCGCAGTGTATCTGTTATGTCTCTGAATACGACCTGATACGCGCGGGAAGTATGGGACGCGGACGGAGCCGAGACCTAGTCACCTCGAGTAGTGGACTAGATTGCGAAGTTGCGCTGGACGCGGTGTTCGCTGAGGGGAGCCGCCCTGATCGCTGGATGTGACAGGGGCTGATCTCCGTGTCGGAGCACTGGCGTCGGTCGGCTAGTCAGCCTGCGCGCCATGACCGCCAGACGAGTCTTCGAGAGGCATAGGAAAGTTGTGACGGTTAGAGAGCAAGAGATGGGTTGAATTGGGATAATATTTTTGAGTGGAAAAAAGAAAGATCTAAATCATTCAAAGAAACGTTTGCGTTAAAGCAGTTTAAGGAAAAGTGCGTGATCAGTAGTGTTCTTTTTATAGACGAGTTTACTCTACATCAGTGAGACTCAAACTTTTTGCTAGTGAGGGCCCATCTTTCAATTATTTTTTCTGCCAACCTTAGGTTTTTAAAATGACAACTTACTCAGCATTTTTTCTTCTTCTTTTACAAATTAAAAACTCTTTTTTCTAGTTTCATCTCACAGTTAAAATGGAGGACATATAAAGGTTGATCATGTACTGTACCTTCAGTTGCCTCTAGTTTTTTCAATATGGACACACAAGACCACTTGCTTTTCCTTTATCACTTATATTTAAAAGGAAAGAATAATGAATGTTCACATAGCAGGAAATGGGTGCAAAGTATTAATGTTGCCAAACCTGTAGTGGGAGCTATTGTTAATTAATATGAGGAGCTCAGAAGTAAAAAAAAAAAAAAAAAAAAAAAAAAAAAAAAAAAAAAAAAAGGTTTTCAATTACTTTAGACAATTACTGAACCAAACCACTTAATAATTCAACGTCTGTATCAACTTCCTCCACTGTTAACGGTGAGCCGAGTCGAGGCGGCGAAAGGGCAACAAGTCTGAACGCGTCCATAGCGTGCCTGTAACATGTGCATCACGCCAATTCCATTGCCACGACGGGCGCTTCGTCGCTAAGCAGGTATCCAAACGGGATCAAACGGGCACCGAGGAGACGACGGCAGAAGGCCGTTCGCGATCGTGGTCGTGACGTGAAAACGGCCATAGACCTACATGGTTATTTGAGAGCACGACGTCGTGTCGTGGACGGTGCTAGGCGATACGTGTGAAAAGAGCTTAATATTTCACTGTATTATAAAGCATTGTGAATGGTGTGTGGCAGGTGGCACGCATTACGGGCTTACTCTCCGTTCGCCTCAGACGTAGGTACTGGATCGCTGCAAAGTATATATCATTTACATTTCTACGAGTATATTACATCTTGATGGTGAAATATGATATAAGAAAGGCACTCTGTCTCAAACGTTTTATTACATACTACAATAGCAATATTTATTCTGCTAAAGGAAGATGGTCACAAAAATTCACATAACATAGAGATGCTATAAATGTTTTAAACGAGTTAACATTCTTCCAGCAAACGTTATTTTTATATTTAATTATACAGAATCGCTCCGACCTAAAATAATATTTTTGACACTGTACAACAATAAGCTCTTATACCATACTCCCAATACCATCCTTCATTGGCCAGTGCTTATCACAAGCAAATGAAAGTAAGTGTATAAATATAGAAAATATGGAAATACTCAGCCAAAACTACGAAGGTCAAATACCTTTCAGTTAACCGCGTTGTCGACAAATGATAACCGTTACGTATTCGTTTGTGTGTCTACATCAGTGCTACCACATGACCCAAATTCGTC
>NW_028234417.1:21876942-21884442 GCF_977035675.1 Penaeus japonicus
TTAAAACAAAAGTACATATAATCGTAAAAATAAGGAGGCTGGCCCGGGGTACTGGTCTGCTGTGTTCGACTCCCCTATGGATTACTGCGGGATGCTGGGCGGGATAAGGATAGGATGGAGGCAGGATAGGTTAAGGAGCACGTCAAAGGGTAGCATAAACGTAGACGGGAGTGAAAAAGCGAAAGAATGAAGGAGAGGGCGAATAAGAGGGGATACGAGGGGAGGACAAGGAGGACGAGGCAAAGGAAGGGGGGGGGGGGGGTAGGAGAAGGGCCTGCAATGGGCGAGGTTGAAAGCCTCACAGTATATATATATATATATATATATATATATATATATATATATATATATATATATATATATATGTATGTATATACATTTATATCTATATGTATGAAATTTATGATATAGATGGATTATAATGACGGTAAGGATGGTAAACATAGTAATAATAAAATTATGATAATGCTAATGATAATTATTTTACGTAAGTTTAAGAAAAGGAGTAAATAGGTATGGTTAAATGAGGCTAGGAAGTGAATCCATGGTATTTAAACGTTTACGGTGCCATTGATGTGTAAAAAAAATATATAGATTAAAAAAATAGAAAATAAAATAAGATAAAACATAGTGGTCATAGTGGACAGTGCATGTTCCTGCTGTTAATGGGTAAAGTCAAGTTCATAAAAAACAGTTCTTTAAAACCAGTTAATATTTAACTGTGAACACCTGTTATCGGCTTCCGACTATATCAGTGTGAGAACATTGCTGAAGTGATCGTTATAAAATGCCCATTGCTCTGTCCCAGTGGCCATGAAATTCTTATAGGTGCACTATATAGAGAGCACCAGTATACTGTGCGATATGTTATCATTAGGTAGACTTTAACTATCTTAATTTTTCGATAAACTGAAATGAAACGCTTCATATGAACAAACATCGTTTAAGTAAATTTATTGCCTGTATTGTAATTTCAAGTTCGTCCTGCGTTTTAAGGGTTTTTTTTATCAATAGTATTAATGAGTATTCAGTCATAATCTTTGTTCCACTGCCTCCTTTATCATTCTTAAATCACTTTATTTTACTTCGTTTCGATTGGTATATCTTGGAAATTAATACTTCCTATAAATATAGAAATGGTTTATTTGTATGTATGTGTCTGCGTATTTGTGCAATTATATCATATATACAAAAATGTATTTACAACAAATCACTGTTTTGAGGTGTTTAGTATGTAACCTATGCTAATATGTTTACAATATTTTGTTTTAAGTAATTTCCTTATCTATATATACATTAAAATGTTATAATACGTCACACCTCTAAATTTGGGCCTCGTATACCCAAGCCATTGTTCATTTGCATTCAAAATCACCTGACAATTTCTTTTCGGCGTTTCTTTTTTTGTCGAAGAGTTTGCCTTTCTTCCTATTTCAGTTGTAAAGCTTGTCTTGGACTTGTCTTCTGACTGGCTATAGGTTTTCCCTTGCCGACTTCTTTTCCATTTTGCTTCTGATTATTTTTTCTACTGCCCGCATTAGGTCTTTCCTTTTTGCACCCTGTGTAATGTCCCTTGTCTTTGTTTTCTATTTTTTCCTCTTTTCATTGTTCTTCAATCCTTTCCTTCCACCGTCTTTTAAGTCTTCCTCCTTCCATCGATCTTCGTCGGTAGAAGATCGCGGGAGACAACTTGACCAAAACACCAATTCGTCTGTGATGAATATGCAGTCGTCTCTTTTAAGCTCTCGGCTCATAATTTTCAGAAAGACAGTTTGGCTCAAAAGTTGTGTTTCTGTTGTTGTTGTTTTTCTCTCTCTCTCTTTCTTCTTCTCTTTCTTCATATCACGAAGATTTCAACCGCATCTCTCTTTCTTTCTTCTTTTCTTTCTTCATATCAGGAAGATCTTAACCGCAGATCGTGTAGGAACTTCAGAGCCTTAGGACCACAACGGTACACCAGCTGCTTCTCTGACACGGGTTCCAAAGCGCCTCTGCTGTAGTGATACCTGCCATGGTGTCAGAAGATATTTATATATATTAAAGAGCGACCAAACCACACATTTACAAAACGTATATTTGTTTTTCTATTATCCCAGCTACCTCTACTATTCATAAAAGATACACGGGAATTGACAAAAAGTACACCAAAGTCGTAACTGACAATCTCGACCACCAAAGAAACATCCAAACTACCTAAATAAACCTCTCCATAAACCCCTTCCTTCTAATAACAAAATCATCCCATCCCATCTCTCTTCCTCGCACAACCTTAACCCCAGCATATCCCTTCTCCTACCTTAATCCTCTGGCGAAGTTATTATAACTCAACGGCGGGGCGTCCGGTGTTCGCGATGCCCAAATGCTCGCTATGGCGCTGGGCTTGACCAGGCGGAAGGTCGCTGCTGACTCGTTTTCCCACTTGATTAGCGATGGATTCGTTCGTGCGTCGGCAAGCAGGCGGAGCAGGAACTCCCAGTTCTTGGGACTCCGAACTGAATAACGAAAACTTATGATTGGTATTGTTGTTAATGTTATGATTATTAGTATCAATATCGTCATTTTCATTACCGTTAGTAATATCATCACCTATTATTTTTACCATTATCATTATTACTTATTCATTAGCATAGTTATCAATGAATTATCATCAAAATTGCGACCATCGAGATCAATTTGTTTATCATTATAATTATTAACGAAAAATATAATGAAACGAAACCACAGTAGGCAGCGAGGGATTCCTGGTGTCATTACTATCATCATACGCCAAATAATAATGATACTTTACTAAAATATTCATGGTAGTTATCACCATAATCATAATGATAATAAGGGTAAGGATAATAATAATGATTGTAATAATAATGGTAACGATATTAATGTGAAGATGATAGTAACAGTAATAATGATACTAATAATGATTGTAATAATAATGGTTACGATATTAATGTGATGATGATAGTAACAGTAATAATGATAATAATAATGATTATAATAATAATGGTAATGATATCAATGTGATGATGATAGTAACAGGAATGATAATAATGAAAATAATGCTGATAATAATGATAGTAATGAAAATAATGCTGATAATAATAATAATAATTATAGCAATATGATTAATAATAATGACAATAACAATAATACCAGAAATAGAAATAATGACAGAAGCAATAATGTTATGAATATAAACCAATGATTGACGAGAATAAACTCGTAAAAAATAAAGAGAAAGTAACAATAATAATCAAACATAAATTTACCTCGTTTTCTTTTCGCGGAGGGAATTTTTTGCAGAATTTCATGCTGATGCTCAAGTTCTTGGCGCGAAGATGAACAAGCCATTTCATCCAACTCATCGTGTGATTCTGTTGACGAAACATCCATTTTAAAATACTCTCGATCTTTAGGAATAAGGTAAATCAGTTACAATCGATCTGTAACTGATTCAAGGTTGTTTCTCTTCTGAAACGAAGAAAAAATAAATAAAAAGAAAATTCACTAGTCGGCACAGGCAGTATAGTCGACTTGCAGCTGATCGAAGAGTAATTCTTTTCGGCGTGTGAATAAGGTTCTCTTTAAAGCTTCGTACTTAAGACTAATCTAAAAGCGAATGAATTACCCACCACTCGGTAAGAGATAAATCAGTCAAATTGGAAAAAAAAACTCGGAAGATTAATTGAATGTTAGCATCTGTTAACGCTATATATCAACCCTTTAACCCCGCACCCACTAAGTTATGAAGGCGCGCAACAACATCGGTCTCAAGACTATATCTCGAACCACTGCTTCGAAACAGTCGCTTGTCACTGCCTCCAACCCAAGAACATACCATGATAATTCATTCAACAAAAGTCACGCATTTCTTTTTCTTTCTCTTTTGTCATTGGAGCGTTGTGAAGTTTTCTTACGATAGGCCGTTGTCATAATTTCGCTTGTATCTTGTCTCCAACCGAATATACAAATTGCTCGTTCCTGAGGGATGTGACAGCACGTGACGGAGACTAATGTTTTCAGTCATATATTTAAAGTTATTCACGCTATTTATTGTAATCTATATCTATTAATCTATTGTAATCTATATCAATCATTTATTATTTGCATTCGTATATTCTCTATATATCTATATATTTGTTTATCACTGATAAACTGAGCTCCTCCTCCACCTCACCATCACTGCATAATCTAGAAAACAGATTTAGGAAGGAAGGAATTAGGCCAAGGAAGTTTGTGAATCATGAATATACTTACTCGTATACATAAAAAGAATATCATGAACATTAGATGGATAGATAAAAAGATATATTTATATACATACATAAACACGCACACACAAATATAACCTCATATATATATATATATATATATATATATATATATATATATATATATATATATATATATATATATATATATATATTACATATATATACATATATATTCATACATATATATATATACATATATTATATGTATATATATATATTATATAAATACATATATATATATATATATATATATATATATATATACATATATATATTTTATATAAATACAGATATATATATATATATATATATATATATATTATATAAATACAGATATATATATATATATATATATATATATATATATATATACATATATGTATATACATATATACTGCTATATATATGATATATAGAACAGTCGAGCGATAAATGTTTAGCGACTTTTATGAGTAGCGCAGCTATATCTCGATTGTCGTGTACGAGGCTCGAGAGCTAAACCCAACAATTACAATTTAGTAAAGAAATCAATTCATTCTAAACACACACATATAAACTTACCACTCGATTGCACGTCCTTTTGCACTTCGCCATTGCACAGGTCGTCGACAGCAAGATTCCATCCTTGAAGATCAAAAGCCTCATCCGTCTGGTAGGAACTGAGGTCCTGGAAGGCTTCCCCCGAGAGGTCCCACTGAGCGCTCTCGTCCAGGCCTCCTTCAGGCGCCCGGGATGTCTCGTGTGTGGGTGTTCTCGGCTCTCGGTTCTTGGTACCACTCGCGGCTGTTGAATTTCGTGATTAAGAGGACTTTCTTCCAACAATGCTATCGTTATGGTGACTGTCAGCATTAGGACTATCTTCTTTACTATTGTTTTCGTCCTTTTGTTTAATAACGTTAGTCTGTTTGGTGCTTTTTATCGTTTATTATCATCACTATTAGCATGATCATCGTCGGTGGCAACATTTGCATTATTATCATATATTACCATTATCATCTTTATTTCTATCATTATTGCTGTTATTGTTATTTATATTGTTATCATCATTTATCACTATAATTGTCCTTGTTATTATCATTACTATTATCATTATTATCGACACCACCACTATCATTATTACTTTTCTCCTACTAATGTGAATAGACACACATATGGGCAAATGGATAGACTCTATCAACACTCAAAAACGTACCACAAATGTTGTTCATCTGCAGATCCCGCATCCCTTCGTAGAGCAGAGTGCCGCAAGGCTGACCCACCACCGCGCAGAAGTCGCAGTGTGAAAACTGCAAGAGCGAAGTCCCACTGGTGTCCCTAAGCCTCCACAGGTCTTCCTGGAAAGGGTCCCATCCCTGCGAGCGGAGGACGCCCGTGGCCCACTCCACGCAGTCCTTCGGGGAGCGAAAGATAACAAGAGATAAGTGGTATCATCATGGATATCTTAGTCAGTTCTAGGCGTGGCCATCTCAGCTCGTGCGAAAGGGAACATATATAGAGATTAAAAAAAAACTTACATCTCCTCTCCACTCTTCAATCGGTCGATGTTGGAACGTAAACCAGGCTTGCTCAGACGAGAAAAAGTCAACATCACACGTGACATCGTCCCTCCCACAAGCGATCGAGGACTGTTGAGTCTGGTACTCGTAATCCATCTCGAGTATTGCGTGTTGCAAAGGAAGGCCTGTGTTCTTCGACGCTCAGAGCGGGTGTCCGAGCGGCAGACTGCCTTGGCCTCGGTCATGGTTTCTGTTTACGTTGCCTAGGAACGGGGGAGGTGGTTTGTTGCGCCATCGTCACCAAGACTGGGGGTCGCTTCGTCATGGAAAGGGATTTCTCCCTTATGACTCACCGGTGATTCACGCCGAGCAGGCCTTCTTCCATAGGCATTCCGTTGCATTGCTCTTCGCGAGGATTCACTGTAGACAGGGATTCCATTTCATCACAACAAACAAACAAACAAGTTTAAAACATTCATAAACATCTACGTCATACGTATAGATTACACAACGTTACTTTATCTAGTAAACCAACCGTAGCCAAGAACACGTGGCCTCCGTCGAAACGCCTCAGGCACGATGGACGCTCGGCGCGGGAACGGTCCCTCGGCCACGACCCGCTGGCAGGCACGCAGGCTCTTCCTCTCTCTTTGGTGTTTACTCATTTGTTATCGTTATCATTGGGTTATTGGTATCTTTATTCTTTTAATGTTGATCTTTTTATTGTGATCATTATTTTCATCACTCTTATTACAATTAATACAGTTATTATTATTACAATTATTATTTTTATCATTATTATCATTATTATTATCCTATTATTATATGCTTATACAGGATATACATGTATATAAACATATACTTTTACGTGGATGTACATATGCATAAATACATACATACCTACACACACACACACACACACACACACACACACACACACACACACACACACATATATATATATATATGTGTGTGTGTGTGTGTGTATGTATGTATGTATGTATGTATGTATGTATGTATGTATATAGATAGATAGATAGAGATGCAGATAGATAGAAAAGATAGAGAGAGAGAGAGAGAAAGAGAGAGAGATTGAGAGAGATTAAAAGAGAGAGAGAGAGAGAGAGAGAGAGAGAGAGAGATAGAACTGAAACAGAAAGAGAAAGAAGAGAGAGAGAAAAAAAATAGAAAGAGAGAGAGAAAAAAAATAGAAAGAGAGAGAGAAAAAAAATAAAAAGAGAGAGAGAGAGAGAGAGTCATAGCAAGCAGGTGATTGGCACAAGCCGTAGTCAAGGGGAAGTCCCTGAATGTGGCGCATTTACGCCCGAGGGGCCTTGACGTTTGCGTCATCTGTTACGTTCTTCTCTCCGTTGCACAGGCCCTCATCATGGTGTAACAGTGCACGTGTTATGATGAGGGTGGTATGCATATTTAAGTTACAGTCAGTGAAATCAGAAAAGAAAATAAAAATATAGTAGTAATGAGCTACACTGTACACTGCGAGAGGTTCCGAGATCTCTGAAAACATTGATCCTGAGTGCGGCAGCGTAAGGTGGTGTTAAGAAGCAAGTTTTGAGTGATTCACTGTAAATGCCGAGCGTTTCTTGAGTTTGAATCCGGTTGACTTCATATTACACGTGTCTTCTCGATGACATAAGGCTTCTCCGGGAATATTAGGAGGACAAAAATAGATTTCGTCGTATGCACAAGAAGTACACAAACAAACACACACA
>NW_028234417.1:21891942-21894442 GCF_977035675.1 Penaeus japonicus
CAATGCGGGCCCAAGGCGCTCCAGTTCCTGATCGACCTGCGCAAGGCGGCCTCGTGATAGAGGATTTCCGGGGTAGACAGAAGGAACACGAGAAGGAGGGAAGGAAAGTCTACGTATGAATATGTTACCCAGCAAATGAAAGACGCGTGAGCAATGTTAATGAAGTGAAGCTAGAGAAGAAAGCAAGGCACAGAGTGTTACAAAAATGTACAAAAGGCAAGAGGATAGTACAGTTATTAAAGTTATTGTTTAGAGTTGGTCCTTTGACTCACAGTTTTGTGAGGAAGGTATATGTGTCTATGTTTCATGTGCTAATAAACCAAAGATAAATTAGGAGATATGGTAGCTATTTGTTATATTATTTATATTGTAGTCAGTTAATTATTGGTATTTTTAAAAGTGAATAGAATATTACAAAGTTTAGCCGAGTGTCAATGCTGCATCCCAAGTTTTATTCTGGTTTCGTGAAATTATCACAGGGCGATATTTGTAGAAACAATCTAAGAACGCGTTCTAAATTATGCTAATATGGTCTTTAGTTTCTATAGACGCTGATTGGCTGGTGAATGCACTGCCAGGCGTTGGGCGAATCATGGGAAAAAGTGTCTAAAATCTCATCTCACACATCGGGTTCTCAAAACAACAGCAAAAAATCGACATGCACGAGAGACATGGTGGCTATATTTCCCACTGACGTTTCCTATATCTACTGAAAAATATTAGATCTTTTTCAAACGTATTTCGCAATAGGCAGTATTTGTTTAAGTACTTTTTTTTCTCGAAAATGGTAGACTAAAAAACAAAGTCCTGATCAAGGAAAAAAGATCTCTCTTTCTAACCCTCCCTTTCCTTCTTTTACAAATCTCTTTTTCTCTCATTTTCTCAGTCTATAGACGTCTTATCGTATTTCTACATCTCTCTCTCTCTCTCTCTCTCTCTCTCTCTCTTTCATGTCTGGTGAGAGATATTTGACACAATGGTATTAATGGCCAGTTTTTTTATATAATCAAAGACTGCCATATCCTTTATATTCCTTGGTCGGAGTATCCTGGTTTTAACAGGCAAATACTGAGGATGTGTACGACCCCTGATCTGGATAGACTTTCCACATGGACATGCGGTACTGCCAGCAAGTCCCCATTTAAATAGGATGTCGTTGGTCTTCCCAATCCTGGCTCTTGCAAGACAGTGCAACCCATTTCTCCCTCTTGAAGCATGTTCGATGTGAAGAAGTCTCAGATGGTGATGGGAGTATCTCAGGTCTCACCACGAGGTACGATGAAGACTATTCACGTTACTATCATTGGCACCAGAATGGTGGATGGTGTCAGGAAGCTTTCTATGGTACAACCATTTTTCTCTGGTTCCTGTCATCACGCATATCCGGCGCCCAACAGTGCAACTGTTATCAGCGGCGGAGATGCCTCCTCCAAGTTAGCTGGAGACTGCGAGCTAAGAAAGGAAACTTGGGACCCCTACTTAGTTCTTTTCTTCGTTAGAAGACGTCCCTGTCTACCCTCCTAAGGCGTGATCTTATCACCCGGGGGGCCACGGCGGGTCGTACTCGACCCATCCGTCTATGATGATGATCGTATGCGGTCTACTAAGGTGTGAATTCTACCGTGACCTCACCTCACCTCTCGTGCCGTCCACCACCACTGGTCTACCGCTCACGTCAACTAAACTAATCGGAACTGTTCGATAACCTTTGGTAGACCGCACACTATAATAGCAAATGAGGTAGACCGCACGTTATAGTATTTGATACCGTGGTAGATCGCACACTGTAGTAGCACCGTTTTTCGTATGTATGTCAATGGATATATATATATATATATATATATATATATATATATATATATATGTATGTATATATATATATGGTAAATTTTCCGAAAAACGCCGCGTTACGAAATACCACAAAAGTGGTATCGATGGATTCCTTTCAACCTCTACTATTCATATATAGTGGAAATAATGCGCGATTCCACCTCTGGACCCCACAATCTGGGTTCCGATAGTAGGGGAGGGCATGAAGTAGATCAGGGAAATTGCGGGATAAAATATGAATTCCGGCCATATTTCGTTTGCAAAATCTTAACCCAATTACCTACCTAACTTTGCCTAGTTTTGAAGTTAGCCCTACCCAAGGGGGGACCCCACTTTTTAAGACACTTCGTGCTACTTCGGTATCACGAAAACCTTAACCCAACTACCTACCTCACTTTGCCTAGTTTTAAAGTCAGCCTTTACCAAGAGGGAGCTACGCCCCCCTGTGAATCTCCCCTATTCAGAGCACTTCGTGATACTTATGATGCGTAATTAGTTCTGTAGATGAAAATGCCGCGACCACGAATAACCTTCACACTGCGCCATGATGACGGCAACTGAGTCTTCGTCTTATATATTCCTCAGGATAGGAAACTAGGACCGATAATGACGCGACCACTCAATAGAGGGCACTCTATGATTATACTGTAAACAATGGGGAATATTGCGC
>NW_028234417.1:21896942-21906942 GCF_977035675.1 Penaeus japonicus
TATTTGTGCTAATCTTTTCATGTAACCCTTGTTTGTATAAAAAACATAATTAAGTCCAAATACATCGACATGTTTTGTCTTAGATTTTTTTTTTTTTTCGCTATAGGTCGCAATATCAACTTTTTGCAGATACGCTTCTTATATCTTGTTCTTGGTTCGACACTTTTCCTCAAAACTTAATACGCCGGACAGACGGAAAAAAAAATGTTGACCACTTTGCGGCACAATTTAACCCGGATCAGTGGCCGGATACGATACTCAAAACTCTGGCAGTTTAAGACGTCGCAGCGGGTTACGCTCTCGTAAGGCACGATGTACCTACGAGGTCGCAAATCTCCCATACTCAGAGAAAAAATAAAATATCGTAACTGAAAGAAAACCTCATAACTGTAGTTCGATGGGATACCCTCAGATGGTGGGACTATTTCGAACTGACCAATCAACAGTCAGCCCTTTAGACGTAACTACCAATTGGAGGCCACGGTCATTAGGGGGAGGAGCGAGGGAATGAGAGAGAGGGAGTGGGAAAGAGAGCGAGAGTGAGATATAGATGATTATAAAAACAGATAGATGGATGTTTGGATGGATAAATAAATAGACAGAGAGATGCAGATATATATTTATGAGTGTATATATATGAATATATATATGCATGTATATATAAATGTATATGTATGTTTGTATGTATATGATACATACATGCATATATATATATATATATATATATATATATATATATATATATATATATATATATATATGTATGTATATCTACACCTTCGTCTATGACAAGATACCTACATTTCCTAAAGCTCTATAGTGTATTAAATATGTATTGTCGTAATCTCCATAGGGTAAACGACGAGTGCATTCTCTATCATATAATTGCTTGTTATCTTCTTTTTATCAAGTAGTTGGGGAGAATGGAGGTATTTGTGATACACAGATACAATGTAAATTGATATGACCCCTTAAGGTCGATTCACACACATCAGTGACGTATCAGTGCCGTGTCCGCTCAGTGTCAGTGATATCCGTGTTGTTTCCGTGACGTCTATGCACACACATCCGTGGTGATGCCGTACAGCGTGAAATCAGTGTTTTCCAGGATGGCAAAGTTTTCGGACGTGGAGTTGGCAATGGTTGCCATAATCCTTGATGAAGAGGAAGAGGCAGAACAAAAAGGGAAGAAGAGAAAGTGGGTACATGAAGCTTGACAGAAAAGAGATATATATATATATATATATATATATATATATATATATATATATATATATATATATATATATATATATATATATACATATATACATATATGTATGTATGTATGTAAACATATATATATATATATATATGTATATAAATATATTTTATATATATATACAGATATATATTATATATACATATATATAACATATATATTCATATATATACATATATATGTATAAATATATGTATATATATATATATATGTGTGTATATATATATATATATATATATATATATATATATAATATGTGTGTATATATATATATATATATATATATATATATATATATATAATATTTTATATATAATATGTATATATATAAATATATATATATATATATATATATATATTTATATATATATACATATATATATATATATATATATATATATGCATATATATACATACATATATGTATGTATATATATATATATGTGTGTGTGTGTGTACATATATATATATATATATATATATATATATATATATATATATATATATTTACATATATATTCGCACTAGTTCCACTGAGCCACTGAGAGTAAAACACTGTACTGCGCCGGACGTGTGTGAATGCTTCGCTTGGATTCGAAGCAACGATATTTATTTTCACTGATACTGAAGCACTGAGCGGACACGGCACTGATACGTCACTGATGTGTGTGAATCGACCTTTATACTGGGACAGTCAGTAAAACATAATCAATACAAATCTCGTTTGCACAAGTCGGAACTAGCACGACTTATTTCCGGGTTCACAGCGGTACGAGTGCTTGGGACCACCCTTAAGTTACGAGTTGCTATGACGTCACGCGGGGACGGTTTGAGTATGACCCTCGGAGCTCGCAGTTCGACTTGAGACATGCGCGGCCTGGCTGCGCGGGCTTACGACGTCGTTAGCTGTTTTGAGTATCCGGCCCCCAGGACGGGAAACTTTCGAGAGAAATGAAAAGCATTACTATTTGACGTAAACATTTTTTGTAAGATATTGCAAAATAATTTGTCGCCAAGGACATCTTTGGTTCTAATTCATCCAAACAAGATTGGAAACCAAAATATTTTGCATAGCAGGGAAAATGGGTGTTAGAGCTGAAGACATCGGTACCTTTTACCTTTTTACGAAAATTATACTTCTATGTAAAAAAGACACAACTCAAAAAGTACAACAGTTAATATGTATGCCTTTCTTGTAACAAGACTTTTTTTTAACTCTACTTAGAATAAAAACAAATGTATTGTGATAATAGACCACGAAACATTTGCCGTGTTTTGTTAGTTTATATAATTTTATATGAAAAAAAAATCTTAAAATAGTCATTCTCAAGTAGGTATAAATTTACCACTAAAGGGTAAAAAAATCACATGGTAAAGCTTTTGCGATGGATCTCGCTAGACGACATATGTATAACTATATGAAAATTGTTTAAATGCTGAAAAACTGTCGAAAAGCATAGGTATTCATTTAATTTTCCAAAGAAAAAATAACAGTTTTACATAAAAAAGACCTTTTCAGCACGACATTACAATTAAAATGCTTTCCCTTTATGAAGACAAAAACGGTGTGTGGTGATATGCCACCATGTTTTTGTTTTTGTTTTTTGTGCAAAAGACAAATTCACTTAAAGTTATCATTCTCAACTAGGGGTACATTTACCTCTAGAGGATAACATTTCATATGGCAGAGTTGTTACAAAAGATTTTCCAAGACGACATAACGAAATAAATTTAATTTGGTCGTGTTAGCTTTGCATATATTACAATTCTTTCTCCATCTTAAGATATGCATTATAAAGAATGTAACAAGGGCAGAGAAGCCGTGAAAATTGGTTATAATATAGGATTGGGAGGTTGAGATTTGTAATATAATGAGATAAGATTTTTTCATGCTTTCGTACATACATGGTATCAGAATAGATACATTTGTCTTTTTGAACAGAACAGTTTTTTTAAACAAACGATTTTTATAAAGAAAAAAGAAAGGTACATTCGTCCGGTTTTTTTTTCTTCCTTTTTTTAGCATGGTATATTTAATCTTATGTATGTTATATGTACCAAGGACTGAGGGTGGGAAAAGGGAGAACTGCAACAAAGACTGGATTCGTTTACTTTCAACTTCAATTCCAGTTGCAAGAGTAATAATCGGGAAAAAGGTGCCCTTTTAGTTATTATTGAGGAAAGAAATTGTCTTTTCACTTGATTCAGGGAAAGAAAGACGTCTTTTTGCTTTAGATAAGGAATTATTTTTCTCCCGCAACATTGGGTGTAATTTGAAATATACGCTAAATGGAAACAAGAACTTAGGCATGGTAGGAAAATTGTTGAAAAGTATCCGCCTTATTTTCCTTCCTTAAAACAATGGAAATTAATACATTTGTCCCTTTTAACAAGGGTGATTTCAGAAAAAAAATGTTTTTATAAATAAAGTTTTTAGGATGCGTTTCTCCTTTTATAACGGAGTGTATTTACAAATTTACATAGCAGCTAAAATAAGAGGGAACAAATTTTATACAAATTACCATGAAAATTGTAAAATGATCATGACCAGGGAGAGAAAAAGTGTTCTTTTACCTCATTCAGTTCGAGAAAAAAAATATATTTCACGTAAATCGTGGTCACTGTACATGTTTGCAGTGTATTTTAAAAGATTCATATAAGCCAAAATAGTGTGTTTTATATAATGAGCGAGATTTTCGCATGAAAATTTCATTCTCTTCCTCTAATCATTTATAGAAGATGATAGAAAAGGGCCAGTATTTTCCCCTACGAACCCGTCTCCTTCAACTCCGTTTAAGTCACTGATGATATATAATTCCTTGAAGATGCAAAATAAAGTCTAATGTCCGGGACACGCCAGATATTTATTATTCATTTAATATTTTGTCTACATACGAAAAGTCATTGTACAGGAAGTGCAACAAAGCATGTTAGAACATGCTTCATACTTCATTCAAGATATGACCATCATAATAAAACAGCAGTATTTGCCTTGTTTTATTTGTTCATCTTTTGTGCGAACATCTATCTGTAGTTATAATTTGGGATATTTTATGTTATATATATATATATATATATATATATATATATATATAATAACTACTGGAAAATAGAGACGGTAGCACATGTGGAATTGCTGTGCTGTCCCTTTTGAGAAGTGTCAGCCTGCAGGAGTGTAAGCTCCCCCATCGCGTAATTAGCACAGAAGAGCATAGAGGAGTCCTACTGGTGAGTGTATTGGAGGAGGTAAATAGTTGATAGATAATTAATTACCTGTTCTGGACATATATGTATGTATACATATATATATATATATATATATATATATATATATATATATATATATATATATATATATGTCTATGTCTATATATATATATATATATATATATATATATATATATATATATTTGTATATAGATATATATATATGTATATGTATATATATATATATATATTATATTATATGTATATTATATATTATATATTTATATATATATATATATATATCTATATGTATATATATCTATATATATATATATATATATATATATACCTGTCTATCTCTCTCTCTCTTTATGTATATATATATATATATATATATATATATATATATATATAGAGAGAGAGAGAGAGAGAGAGAGAGAGAGAGAGAGAGAGAGAGAGAGAGATACATATATATATATACATATATATAGAGAGAGAGAGATAGAGATAGATATATAGATATATATGTTTGTGTGTGTGTATAAGAGTGTGTGTGTGTGTGTAAAAACAATTAGATAATGAAATAAGAATAATTGATAAGTAAATGACGAAATAAGAAAATAAACGACACAAATGGTGAGTGATGGCAATGTTAAGTAACTTTATTCCCAGAACGGTATACGGCAGAGACACCCCCTACAGCAACCTATGGCATCCCCTTTGAAGACGTAACAGTGAAGGATGAGCTCCAGGTGACTCAGTGCTCGGCGGGCCAGAAGGGACAAGCCCCGCCGCGCCGAAGAAAACGTTGGGAGAGTTGAGCACTAGGAAGATCTTGGCAATGACGTAACTTAGCATCAGGTAAAGCTGGACCATAAAAGCAACATGTTGGCAGCCGATTGTGCCAGAGTGTTGAATGCTCATACAGCAAGAGTACCTAATTTTGACTTGTGTTTCGGTGCGAGAGAGTGAGATATAACTTTGTTGTGATTTATCTACAAAGGAATTAACTTTGTATATACCGAGGATATTCATTGGAGATTGCAGTGATACAATGGAATACGATAGTCTTGAGCCTTCCTTCACCTCACCCGAGCCCTTGGCCGCCAGTGGAGGAAATATAGATTCTTTGTGCCAGACGTATTTCAGTGATATTGACTTCTATTCTCAGGATCAGTATTATCATCCACAAAAAAACATGGAACCCAACAACTGGAGAGCTGCGGTTAGTATCCTTTGTCAAACGCCATAAAGAGTTTTGTTGGTTCTTTTTCGAATAGATGCTGAAGTTCAGCTAGATCCGTTCAGATAACAAAGCCAAAAGGCACACACTGTACAAGTAATAGCTCGAAAGCGAAAATTGGATACCATATAGTGAAGATATATAACATTTGATTCCCATTGCAGGCGGACCTGGTGGCCGAAACATACGAGGACTATGGCGCCTCGTCCTCCTACTACGACGTCAACGACTGGAAGCTCTCCGACGAAGCCCTCCACGACCTGGAGCCCTACCTGCCTGAGGAGGAAGCGTGGTCTGCGAAGCAAGAGGACAGCTACGATACACTGACCTACGACGCATCAGACTGGGATCTGCCGCTTCAGAACATGGATAATCTAGCGTTGTATGACGGTGAGTGTTTCTTTGAGTGACTCATTTTTTCTCTTCTTGTTTCTTTTCTTTAGAGCGAAACAAATCTGTGATCTGTTTATGCAATATAGCTAGCATGCAGATCAGTTAAATCAAGTTTTGTTGTGATTCAATGAATGCTCATATTCTTAACTAAGAATTAGAATTAAAGAGATCGGTACACAGACTAATCCAAACCTCAAATACTTTGGCAGAACCCACTGTTGAGCTTCAGGAATCCATGCAACCAGCACTGCATTCGCCTCCAGAGTCGTTGTGCCATTTCAATGGCGACCAGACTCCAGACGGCGAAGCGCAGGCCCTCCAGCGCCATCCCGACGTCCTGGAAAAGATCCCTTCAAAAAGAAAACGAGGTAGGTCGAGATACTAGTAGGTTGAGTATCAAGCACTGAAGCCAGAGGAACATAAGCAGAAATAAATAGACGTGAACAAATGTTATACGACGAGCATGTTCGCTGACAAAAGTTTTTGTTTCCGCAGTTCGAGGTCCTAAAAACTGGGAGTTCCTGATCCGGCTCTTGGCAGACAAGCGAACGAATCCATCTTTGATTCGCTGGGAAGACGAGTCCAAGGCGACCTTCCGCTTGGTCCAGCCTGACAAAATTGCGCAGATGTGGTCATCAAGAACTCCAGATTCTCCTCCTTTAACTTATAACAACTTCGCTAGAGGCCTCAGGTATGTGCCTGTATATAATGACGAATTATATACATCCTGTTTCACGTGGTTTATCAGGTCACATGTGGAATATATACATAATAAAGCCTTATCAGACTTAGTAGCCTTTTCTAAGCGTGGTTTCCTTTCTGACAGATACCACTATAATAGAGGCGCTCTGCGACCAGTGTCAGAGAAGCAGCTGGTGTACCAATGCGGGCCCAAGGCGCTCCAGTTCCTGATCGACCTGCGCAAGGCGGCCTCGTGATAGAGGATTTCCGGAGTAGACAGAAGGAACACGAGAAGAAGGAGGGAAGGAAAGTCTACGTATGAATATGTTACCCAGCAAATGAAAGACGCGTGAGCAATGTTAATGAAGTGAAGATAGAGAAGAAGGCAATGCACAGAGTTACAAAAATGTACAAAAGGCAAGAGGATAGTACAGTTATTAAAGTTATTGTTTAGAGTTGGTCCTTTGACTCACAGTTTTGTGAGGAAGGTATATGTGTCTATGTTTCATGTGCTAATAAACCAAAGATAAATTAGGAGATATGGTAGCTATTTGTAATATTATTTATATTGTAGTCAGTTAATTATTGGTATTTTTAAAAGTGAATAGAATATTAAAAAGTTTAGCCGAGTGTCAATGCTGCATCCCAAGTTTTATTCTGGTTTCGTGAAATTATCACAGGGCGATATTTGTAGAAACAATCTAAGAACGCGTTCTAAATTATGCTAATATGGTCTTTAGTTTCTATAGACGCTGATTGGCTGGTGAATGCACTGCCAGGCGTTGGGCGAATCATGGGAAAAAGTGTCTAAAATCTCATTTCACACATCGGGCTCTCGAAACAACAGCAAAAAATCGACATGCACGAGAGACATGGTGGCTATATTTCCCACTGACGTTTCCTATATCTATTGAAAAATAATAGATCTTTTTCAAACGTATTTCGCAATAGGCAGTATTTGTTTAAGTCCTGATCAAGGAAAAAAGATTTCTCTTTCTAACCCTCCCTTTCCTTCTTTTACAAATCCCTTTTTCTCTCACTTTCTCAGTCTATAGACGTCTACATCTTTCTCTCTCTCTCTCTCTCTCTCTCTCTCTCTCTCTCTCTCTCTCTCTCTCTCTCTCTCTCTCTCTCTCTCTCTCTCTCTCTCTCTCTCTCTCTGTCCTTCTCTGTCTCTCTCTGCAATTCTCTGTATCTAGACATCTCTCGTTCTACTTTCTCTCTCTCTCTCTCTCTCTCTCTCTCTCTCTCTCTCTCTCTCTCTCTCTCTCTCTCTCTCTCTCTCTCTCTCTTTCTTTCTTGACACAATGGTTTCATGTCTGGGGAGAGATATTTTTACAATGGTATTAATGGCCAGTTTTCTTATATCAAATTCCTGGTTGCCCTATCCTATATACTAACAGGTCCGGAGTATGGATAGACTTAACAGGCAAATCCTGCGGGATGTGTTACGACCTGATCTGGCTCGACTTTCAGAATGGCCATTGCGGTACTGCCAGCAAGTCCCCATTTAAATAGGATGTGTTGGTTTCCCCAATCTGGCTCTTGGCAAGAAGTTGCAAGTGGATCTCCCTTGACGCATGTTCCGAGAGTCAGCGGTCTCTGTTGGTGATGGGAGTATTCAGGTACTCACCACGAAGGTACGCTCCAGACTATTCACGTTACTGTCGTAGCTTAAAAGGTTCCTGGGTAGGAAAACTCAGGCAACCTGGTAAGGAACTCAGGGCTTGGGAAAGCCTGCGTCACCATTAACCCTGCCCAGGTCTTAGGTCCAACCCTGCCCCGGTTGGAGGTATGTTAGGGGCCAATTTGGGGTCACGGTAGCTGATTGTGTCCTTGGCACCTCTTTGGTGGATGGTTTTTCTCTGGCTTTTCTGCTACAACATTTTTCTTGGTTCCTGTCATCCGCTTCCGGCGCCACCAGTGGTGCTCTCAAGGTAGCGGCGGAGCTGCCTCCTCCAAAAAGGAAAACGACTGCGAGCTAAGAGCTTTCGTCGTACGAGACTTAGTTCTGTCTACCGTTAGCAGACGTCCTGTCTCCTCCGGGGGGCCGGCGGGTCGTACCGGGGGGCCACGGCGGGATGATACTCGGACCCCTCCGTCTATGAGTGTGATTGTAAGCGGTTTACTAAGGTGTCTCTTGTGCGTCCACCTGCGGTCTACCTCTCGTGCGTCCACTGCGGTTTACCACTACGTAATATAACCTTTGGAACCACACGATACCCTTTGGTAGACCACACTATAATAGCACGTTAGGTATTTGGCACGTTATAGTCTTCACACCTGTGTTTAGCACCGTTTTTATTAGTTATGTCAATTGGATATATATATATATATATATATATATATATATATATATATATATATATATATATATATATATACATATATATATTCTTTTCAAATAATCAGAATAAAAAAATAATGTCTCATTAAAGGAATCATTACTTTTAACTACTTCTAACTAAAATAGAGAAGTTACCCATCAATATTTTCTATGACTAAAACATCCGTTTTCTTTTATCCTACTATTATGTCCTTTGACCACGTCATAGAAAATAGAAGCTAAATATTGAAATATTGTGTTACTCATCAAATATAGTTATAGTCATAAGCTGTGGCACTGATTATCAAATCACTCTCTTATTCAGACAGATTATCGTAATCTCAACTGGTATTTTCTCCACTCCATTGCACTTTCTGAAAGCAGTAGTAGTAAACTTATTAAAATGTCCTCTTCCTTCTTTATCTCTTCCTCTTCCTCTTCTTCTCCATCCTCATTTTCCTCTTTATCCTCTTCACAATTGGTACTGCAACAACGTAAACGAATATGTTTTCAATATAATCTTTAATTTATAACCCCCCCCCCGAGATATGTTGAACAGGCAGCGTAAAAGATGAAAAAAAATGGAGTGTGATCCATGATTTTGAAAGTATTTTGAATGAGATAGAATGTGTTCAGTCTCAGCCTCACTTTTTAGTTTTTGCCCTACTCTCCTTCATTTTGTTTCTTTCTTTCTCTCTCGATCTATCTATCTGTCTATTTATCTATTTCTCTCTTCTTTCTCTCTCTCTCTCTATCTCTCTCTCTCTCTCTCTCTCTCTCTCTCTCTATATATATATATATATATATATATATATATATATATATATATATATATATATATATATATATATATATATATATATATATATATATATAATATATCCATATA
>NW_028234417.1:21924442-21926942 GCF_977035675.1 Penaeus japonicus
TTGTATGTTATTTGTGGGGGAATGTTGTTTGTTTGTATGTTCTTTGTGGGGGAAGGGCTGTTTGTTTGTATGTTCTTTGTGGGGGAAGGGTTGTTTGTTTGTATGTTCTTTGTGGGGGAAGGGTTGTTTGTTTGTATGTTCTTTGTGGGGGAAGGGTTGTTTGTTTGTATGTTCTTTGTGGGGGAAGGGCTGTTTGTTTGTATGTTATTTGTGGGGGAAGGGTTGTTTGTTTGTATGTTCTTTGTGGGGGAAGGGTTGTTTGTTTGTATGTTCTTTGTGGGGGAAGGGTTGTTTGTTTGTATGTTCTTTGTGGGGGAAGGGCTGTTTGTTTGTATGTTATTTGTGGGGGAAGGGTTGTTTGTTTGTATGTTCTTTGTGGGGGAAGGGTTGTTTGTTTGTATGTTCTTTGTGGGGGAAGGGTTGTTTGTTTGTATGTTCTTTGTGGGGGGAAGGTTGTTTGTTTGTATGTTCTTTGTGGGGGAAGGGCTGTTTGTTTGTATGTTCTTTGTGGGGGGAAGGTTGTTTGTTTGTATGTTCTTTGTGGGGGAAGGTTGTTTGTTTGTATGTTCTTTGTGGGGGGAAGGTTGTTTGTTTGTATGTTCTTTTTTCTGTGGGGGAGGTATTAGTGTGTGTTCTTTCGTGGAAGTTTTTTTTTGCGGTTGAATCGGGCGAATTTTTTGGTGGGGGGATGTTTGCGCTTTTTTGTTCTTTTGAAGGGGTGGTAGTTTTTTTTTTTATCTTTGTGTGGGGATTTTTTTTTTTTTTTTTTGTCGTTTTTTTGTCGAGGAAGGGAATGTTTGTATATGTGAATGTTTGTGTATTTGAGCGCATGCGTGTGTGCGTATGCGGGTGTGTGTGTGTGTGTGTGTCTATTTTGTGTATGTATATATCAGTTGTTGTTTTTTTTTCTATTGATTCACATAACCTTCATCTCAGCACAGTTTCGACCTGGTACAGGACTAAGAGAATTAAGTCTCTGTATATAGAACAAAAAATGTTTTACTTCCATTTGAGAAAAAAATGAATAGATAAATAAAAAAAGAAAGAAAGAAATAGAAAATATATATATAGATAAATATATATATATATATATATATACATATATATATATTATATATATACATATATATATATATGTATGTATATATATATATATATATATATATATATATATATATATATATATAAGATAATGAAAAAAAAAACTTGATGCACTTTATCTAACTCCTTAGTTGTCTATTGACCTATTGACTTCAGGTGTGGTCTTCACCTTTTTTATCATATTTTTTTAGTTGTTC
Source organism: Penaeus japonicus (assembly GCF_977035675.1). Taxonomy (NCBI): domain Eukaryota; kingdom Metazoa; phylum Arthropoda; class Malacostraca; order Decapoda; family Penaeidae; genus Penaeus; species Penaeus japonicus. Next base: position 21,925,741 of record NW_028234417.1, read on the forward strand.
CCAATTGGCATCTTTTCTAATTTTGGTGCTGCATTAAGGCATTTTTAGTGCCTTTTACTTCTTATTATTCATTTGAAATATATATAGAAAGATATTAATAATTTTTCTCACTAAATCTGTGAGAGAGAGAGAGAAAGGCATGAAAGGACAAAGAGAGAAGGAGAAGAAGGAAGTGAGACAGACAGAGAGAAGAGAGGGGTTGAAGGAGGAAGGGAAAGTGCGAGATTTTTTTTTTTTTTTTTTATGAAACGCATGTACAGGGTCGATTAGTACATTGACCATTGCTTGTCAGAGTAATCATTTTCCTTCATAATGGTGAGGGAGATATGTTTTGTGGCCATTTGAACAAATGTTTTTATACTTCATTCAGAAGCTCTCACTGTAATATTTTTTGCTAGTGTAAAAGTCCAATGCTTAGCTGCATCGTTTGGGGCATTGGTATGGTGTTCTCATAGTGTATTACTTGTATTGTGTAAATAGTGCCATATGTTGATCCTTTGGTAACATATCAAACAAGGGATGATAAACTGCGATCTGAAAAAAATATATAAATATGAATGTGTGAATAGACAGAGCATTAAGATGAGTAAAGAAACAAATATATACATAAAGGAAAACTACTCGACAAGATTCTGTGCCATATAACCGAACAGCCTTTATTTAAGTACAAAATAGATGGTAACCAGAGTACCTAATGAAATCCCTTATTTCATGACTGCGCAAATAAGTAGACGCAGGATAGAATCCGTTTATCATGCAATAGAAAGAGCTATGTAATGAGTCTCATTCTTCGCTGTTTAATAAAAGCGTTGTAAACGGAGGCCAGATTATGCAGTTCTTGCTATCATTTGATACGCCGATTATTCTACTGTCCTCCACCTGTACCTATTCTCTTGTCAAAACGTTAGTTGTCATTCTGCGAGATTTGTTAGTAATTTGAGTACATAATTGCATCGGCATATGCTATAAACAAAGGTGGTTGCAAGATAACTTTGAAACTTTTGCTTCTCAAAGTATATTATGTTCCGCATATTCCAAATAGTGCTATACGCTAGAGAGAATTCTTCTTTCGGCTGAGATGACGGCATGGATTTCATGATCCTGGATGTAAAGGCCCGGGTCTGGATACTTGAAATTACTACCGAGATCATAAACCCGATAAGTATTATGATAATCTAAAATGTTATCATTATTATCATAAT